>NW_028318006.1:2792857-2954642 GCF_062004578.1 Staurois parvus | reverse complement strand
ACCTGTGGTTTTCAGCACACAAGCCTGAATAATCCATAATACCATCTAAATAGTAAATACCCTTAGGCACCAACAGCAATAACACTGTCTACAAAGAGCTCAACTGTATCAGAACTTACTGTGAACTTTTAAAGCAAATTCTTTCTTAGTGTTTCCAGCATTGTTTGAAACTAGGCAGGTATATAGCCCTATATTTTCTTCCTAGTAAGATTGAGAAAAGAACATATGTGAATACATTACATGCAAACATAAAAATGTAAACAGTATAAAATACAATATTAGAACCAAAAGCAACACGCTAGCCACGCACAATTTAGAAATTTAAACTGCTTTCAACAAGCTTTCAATTTCAAAAACAATTAAGTGAATCAACCAAATTTAGCACCATTTCTGTCAACTTATAAATGTATAAATTGTTGGTTGCCTTAAAGTGAATCTTTATTCAGGAAATTAAGCCCTAATAGATCACTTCATGCTGGCCCCTTTTGCAGGTATACCTATCTCACTAGAGGATGATCAGCTGACAACCTAAAGATTTAATATTGCTGAGGGGAGAGGTGACAGGAATGACACAGACTGTGCTAAGAGAACTCAGGTTAGGGAAGGAGAAAAGAAAATCAAGATTGGTGTTGGGACAAGCTCTGCTGTCAGGGAGACACAAGACGCGTAAACTTATAAGGATAGTGTTTTCTCCTATTTCCCTAGTATTCTCTCCTTTCTCCCTGGGCAGTGGCAGCCTGTGAACTTCAGCACTGTAAACCTTCTGCAGTCTTCCTCTATAGCTGAGATATACAATCAAGGCTGGAAATGTACACATTTTAATTTCAGAAAGTGACATTGTTTTTGAGACCAAGGAGAGTTTCTAATAAGGAAGTGACTGCTCTGGGCTTCAACAAAATGGTGGCTTCCAGCAAGAAAAAAACAGAAACAGTGCTGGAGGAAATTTACAGCACACACTAATTTTGGTAGCGTATTTATTAATGAGGAATGTTTGTTCTTTTACTAAAGAACATTAATTGTTATCAAACTGTTATGAGTAAAGTTCCACTTTATTATATTTGATATTATTTCTGATCAAAAGGTGGTGAGAAATTGCCAGAAAGCATATTTATAACAGCTTTATTGAAAAGAAAAGAAGTACCCACACTGCAAATAGGGAGATGTAATATTGTCAATATTGTAAGTAATTTGATTCCATTGTTCTCCCTGCAATTGCCACTTTAATATCATTTTTTTTAAATACACAAACATATATCTATAATGTAACATAAAAAAAATTATAAATAAAAAGAAAACCCCATGGATACCATGCCCACTTCTTTATAGCCAAGGTATTATTTTTGGTATACAATAATGCTTCACAACACCAAGTAGGGGTACAGGAAAAATTAGTGAGGTCACGTGTCTTTGCCCCTTTTTATAGTACAGTCTTGGCAACATTAAACAGTGGAAAGCTGGCTTTAGAAAAGTGTATGCTGTTGTGGTGCTGTGTAAAATGTTAAAGCACAGTTTGAGGCATCCAAAAGGAAATAAAGTTGGGCATTTGGAAAGTGGGGAATCTAAGGTACAACATTAATTGTATTATTATTTTTTTTGTAGTTCTGAACACTGTATATAAAATATAGGGAACATACACTATATTGGAAAAAGTATTGGGCCAGCCCTCCAAACCATTGGATTCAAGTGTTCCAATCACCTCCATGGCCACAGGTGTATAAAATCAAGCACCTAGGCATGCAGACTGCTTCTACAAACATTTGTGAAAGAATGGGTCACTCTCAGGAGCTCAGTGGATTCAAGCATGGCACCGTGATAGGTTGCCACCTGTGCAATAAGTCCATCCGTGAAATGTCTTTGCTACTAAATATTCCACAGTCAACTGTTAGTGGTATTATAAGAAAGTGGAAGCAATTTTGAATAAGAGCAACTCAGCCACAAAGCTAAAGCGGACAGTGCACAGAAGTCGTCAACTGTCTACAGTGTCAGTAGCTAAAGACCTCCAAACTTCATCTGGTCTTCAGATTAGCACAACAACAGCGTAGAGAGCTTCAGGGAATGGGTTTCGCAGGCCGAGCAGCTGCATCCAAGTCTTACATCACCAAGTGCAATGCAAAGCATCGGATGCAGTGGTGTAAAGCACGCCACCACTGGACTCTAGAGCAGTGGAAATGTGTTCTCTGGAGTAACAAATCACGCTTCTCTGGGTTTGGCAGTTGCCAGGAGAACAGTACTTGCCTGACTGCATTGTGTCAAGTGTAAAGTTTGGTGGAGGAGGGATTATGGTGTGGGGTTGTTTTTCAGGGGTTGGACTTGGCCCTTTAGTTAGAATGAAGGGCATCAGCATACCAAGACATTTTGGACAATGTCATGCTCCCAACTTTGTGGGAACAGTTTGGGGATGACCTCTACTTATTCCAACATGACTGTGCACAAGTGCACAAAGCAAGGTCCATAAAGACATGGATGAACGAATTTGGGATGGAGAAACTTGACTTACCTGCACAGAGTCCTGACCTCAACCCGATAGAACACCTTTGGGATGAATTAAAGCGGAGACTACGAGCCAGGGCTTCTCAGTAGACATCAGTGCCTGATCTCACAAATGCGCTTCTGGAAGAATAGTCAAACATTCCCGTAGACACACTCCTAAACATTGTGGACAGCCTTCCCAGAAGAGTTGAAGCTGTTATAGCTGTAAAGGGTGGGCCAATTCAATATTGAACCCTACAGACTAAGACTGGGATGCCATTAAAGTTCATGTAGGTGTAAAGGCAGGCGTCCCAATACTTTTGTCAATATAGTGTGTACATTTGTATGGATGACTAATTGCATTTAAAGTAAACATTCAGCCAGGATATAGACATTCAATCTGAAAATCCTTAACAAACAGAAAATGGGATTTAAAAATAAGCCCTCAGGTACCTGTTTGACTGTAGGCACTGTGGAGAAATTCATCCTCACATTCACAACAGAAGCACTGAAGTTAATTGCAGTCAGTTTCTCAGCAATTTAGTTTACCCTGATACTTTTCCAAAGACACCTGCTTTGTGTTGTTTGTGTTGTAGGAAAGCTGAAAAGCTGCCACTCCACTGCTGGAAGAAGGAGCATGGTGAGCAAAGCTGCTGAGAAGCCAACAAAACTGACTTCGACACCTCTGTGAACTTCAACACAGTGCCTGCAGCTACAGAGGCTTTAAAGCTTATGACAGCTTGCTAAGAGTTTGTGAATACCTACACGTATATTGCATCACCACAAGTACACTTTGAATATTTGTTTACACTGTACATTGGGTTCCACAAAACATGTCCACCTTATTTGGGGGACTTGGCTTTGAAAAGTCTGGGCACCTCTGCTTTACAGCATGCTACAGAAGAACTGATTTTTTTAGGTATTTCAGTATCTTTTCTTTATAAAACAATCGCCATCGTATTTGTTACATGGGAACTACTCTATAAATAGCGGTCCATGAATTCTGAGTTACATGTGATAATTATTTATAAAAAAATACATACATACTGTACAAATACATACAAAATAAAAAATTATCTAGGATCATTAACGTTTCCCTTTCAACTTTACCTGTGCACTTGTTATTTGAAGTATCTGCCCCCCTTTAATAAAGTGCATATTCTCAGTCTGAGAAAGAAGTTGACCATCTTTAAGCCAATTAATTACTGGAGGGGGAAATCCTGTTGCATAGCAAACCAGTTCCACTTGGTTATTGATAGTTACTGATATTTCATCAATGTTATTTGACCCATGTATATGTGGTGGTTCTACAGATAAAACAAAAGTAAAATATGAATCTCCTAGATGTCATGTACAACAATGGTGTCTATAATTCTATGAAAACAAAATCATACCTCCTATTATCTATGTAAGAATATAATCAAAATATGCCAAAAATATTTACCACTTCATTACCAACAGGGTTACCCCACTTGATCTGATACCACTCCAACTGGATCTTGGCTATTAGTATATGACTGGTAATGTGATGAAGGGTCTTCAACTGTTTAGTAATTGTTTAGTAAGTTTAGTAAATAAGTGACTGCATTTACTTTGAATACCCAACCCTGTTCAAGTGAAAAACAATGTTTTCTTGCACATGATTTATTGATTAAAGCAAGCACATATTCACCTTATTTACTAAACTCAGTGAACAAAAAAGCCTTTACTCTACTAGTAAATAATTTTCATTGGTTACTAGCTTCAATCACATAGATCCTGTCATTTTTTTATCATACAGATGTATTGTGTACATGTGGTTCAGATACATTTAGAGGGTTATTTACTAAAACTGAAGAGTGCAACATCTGGTGCGGTTTGGTGCAGACCACACCAAGAAGCTTCCAGGTTTTATTGCCAAAGCTTAACTGAACAAGCTCAAGTTAGAAGCTGATTGGCTAGCATGCACAGCTGCAGCAGTGCATCAGTTTTAGTAAATCTACCCCTTATTGTATAGATACCACTACCACTATTTATATACTCATCTGTTCCCGATCCAGCAAAATATTGCTGATTAGGGTGTACAACCATTTGTCAGATCTTTCATGCAGGGTCTGAACATGTGCTCTTGTCTTGTCTCTGTTCAATCCTACAGAAATCCCACAGAGTATGAGTGGTGCATAGTAGTGAAATGACTATGCAAAGTGGAGTGACTCAAAGAAAATAATCAGATCTCCATATTAAGATGTGTGACACTAGCATTTTAATGGTTCTAGAAATAGCAGTTACCAAACTTACCCAGAACATTTAGTATGAAATGTTTGCTGACACTGCCTGCCTGATTGGTTGCAGTACATGTATATCTACCAATATCAGAAATTTCAGTATTCAGGATATGGAAGACTGTCCCTTTATTGGGCGCAAGATCAATATCTTTTCCATCTTTTAACCATGAGATATGGGGTTCAGGGTATCCATCAGCAATGCACCTCATTGTAGTTGGATTTCCATTGATGGTGGTGAGCTCCTCAGTTATATCTGAGCTGTCCATAGTTGGTGCAACTGGAACAATGATAGTAATACATAAGTCAAAATGTGACAATGAAACCTGCATGCAAGCATGACATCCTCTTAGGCAGAAAAACAAACAAATGGAAGTAAAACCAGGACATACAGTATTTCTACCTAGTAGCTGAGGTAGGGACAGGGATAATATGTATCCAGTTTAGGCATGTATAGTTTGTTCTTACTTTCCAGACTACTGATCTTTGGCTACTACTCCACTTTATTGTGGTGATTTTTTTATTATGTTATGTTTTTCTGTACAAAATCAGAAATGTCAACCTGGGAAAAACAATTATCATTTGAAAAAGAAACAAAAAACCAGAGTAGCAAATTAGATTAATGATATATGGCTTAATACAAAACACATTCCATAGGGAAAAAAAAGTGTATCCTCATCCTATTGTTTTTATTGTTTTTGCTTACATCCAACTTTAAATGTTTTTAAATGTCCTTTGTAAGTAATTTTAATGGTAGTCCTTCCCAATTCTACAGGTTTCCCAACATTGCTGTCATAACAATGAATAAAATAAAAGCAAGAGCCTGTATGTCATTGCTTCATTCCAGCTTCAGCAGGTCATCTACCCCTCAATAAGGTAAAACCAGCCTCTGAAATATGCCAGACTGTAGTTAAGTTTTCACCTAAACAGCTTCCTACCCAGTAGTAATTCCAACCCTCTTCCCCTTTTATCAAGAGCATGCAGTCTCCAAGTCTGCAGTTTCTGTAATGGAAAGGCAGGCTTCCCCAGAGTAGCACATTCAGCTCATGGCAGAGAGGTACTAGCCAAAGATTGTATCCAGAGAACAGGTGTAGGCTCAGCTGGTTCTGTGTCTGGCAGGTAGGGAGAATCAGGAAGAGATACCTGTTGTCTGACACCATATGTAGCTGCAATCACCCCATACAGCAATTCATGGGCGGGAGGAACAGTTGCATACATGATGGAAGGAGGAGGTTCACACAACCGCAGGGGCAACAAAGGGTTGGGTGAAATAGCAGGGATGCAGTCAGCTCAAGAGAGGTACCTAAGCAGGACTGGGTCACTAGCAATACCATGTCACTACTCACAGTAGTAAGCAGTATCTTCTGCGATGTAGTCTCAGGAGGGGAGTAACAATCTGTTACCATCAATTTACAGTAGAAGCCAGGAGGATGATGTAAAAGACGGGCCATTTGATGAACCCTCTCTGTTTGGGAGGCACTGAATGGCCGGGAGTTTGTTAGATACAAGTTTCTCTGAAAATCACATAAGATAAAATGCTGGGGGTAGGATCCTGTGCATACCCATGCTTGTATGTATGCATGGGTAAGTGGTCAGGCACAGAAGCATCAATGTTTATATGAGTATGGCAACTTAAGGCCAATTGCTTTTATGACAGGCTGTATGTGGCACCTGCAACTCCTCAGGCATGGGAAAATGCAAAAAACATTTACATTGAGCACATTTTTGCTATCTTTCCATCCATGTACAATAGGCCTTAAAAAGAAAATAAATGCATCCTCCACATTTAAGGATTAGTATACCACAATATATTACATTTTTTGTTTTTGTGTTTAATACCAATTTACTACAACACATTTATGGACACCTCTAGCACTTGCATACAGGTAGACCAAAAGAAGGTAAAAGTGTTAAATGACACTGCCACAGAGTAACAGTTGACTTTGCTTACTTACTGTAAACCTTTAAATTGTAATTTTTTTTGTCAACACCAGCCCTGCTTGAAGCCACGCATGTGTAGAATCCTTCATCAGATTTTTGTAATCTTGAAATTCTACAGAACAGTTCAAATAATAGGAATCATAAAGGACATAGCAATTTGGAATAACTGTACATGGGCTAAAAAAAACATACATATTATTGAAATAATTAATTGTCTACTCAGTTATCACTTTTTATTAGATTAAATATTTAGATGCAATGGTCAATATAATGTATTTATTTGTGAGTAATTCATGTTCAGTTTATAATAGCTTTTATCCATTGTGCTCTGTAATGACAAGTTAAATAACAATTTCCTCTGCTCTGCCCCTTCAGTGAGTGCCAGGCTGTGAAGAGTTTCTCTCCAGAGTTTGGAGAGGCTGAGTGATGTCAGCTGACAATGGACTTTAGCTTGCTGAATATGGGTCACAGGAGTGCAGAACTAAGTGCACTTCTGTGACCCAGAGGAGAAGTAGGGCCAAAAAAGCTTCGGCTCTACTTCTCCTTTAAGTGATTTTTTATTGGTGGGGGATGTTATATATTTATGTGTCTTTCAGTTAGGTTTAAAATTGGTACGTGTTAGAGTTTAGTGTTTTGTAAAAATGTTAAATAATGTGCACATACATACTAAGTGTAAATTGAATACACCCTAATATATTTTTTTGTTTTTAACTAAAAACTGGCCAATGTGGGTCTTATTGGAAGAATGGCCAAAAAAAAAATGAAAATGACTTCACATACTGCAATATCTGGGGAATTGTTTTCACTCTAATGTTGAATTTTCTATTGAAAGCTGTCTGGTGAAAGTTCTATTGAAAAAATGGCATAGTGAAAGTGTTTAAATGTGTTTAAATTCTGTGAGCATACTCACTACAATAGTTTAGGGACTTTTATTAGTGAAAAAATACACTGTAAAGTTTATTTTTTATTATGAAATGCTGGAACCTATTGAAAAAGGGGCCTAGTTAAAAGTGTTTAAATACTGTGCACATATTCAATACAATATTGTATATTTGTTTAAATGCGTTTAAATGCTGTGAGCATACTCATGACATTAGTTTGGTGCTTTCTTTAGTGAAAAAATGCACTGCAAAGTTGATTTTGTTTTATTAAAAGCTGGGTCCTGTTGAAAAGTGGGCCTAATCAAAGTGTTTACATACTGTACACATATTCACTACAATTCTGTGGACTTTTTTTTCAGTGAAATAAACTAACATAAATGTTTATTTACTGATTATAAAATGGCTGTTGTCAGCCCTGTTCAAAATGTAGTCTCGCCATAGTGTTTAAATACTATGCATGTAGTCACTACACTATATGGAGGTCTCTTTTTTAGTAAAATAATTACACTCTAATGTTGATTTCTTGATATTAAAATAGCTGTTGTAGGTTCTGTTCAAAATGCAGTTTATTCAAACACTGTAGTCACTACAATATCATTTTATTTTCTTTTTTTCAGCAAAAAAAAAATTTAAATTTATTTTTTCTTAACCACTTCACCTCTGGAAGATTTTACCCTTTTTATGACCAGGTCATGTTTTGCTATTCGGCACTGTGGAACTTTAAGTGGCAATTGCACAGTCATACAACACTGTATACAAATGACATTTATATAATTGTTTTCACACAAATAGAGCTTTCTTTTGGTGATATTTCATAACCACTGTTTTTTTTTATCATATAAATAAAAAAAGACTGAACATTTTGAAAAAAAACCCAATATTTTCATATTTTTCAAATTCATATTTCATAAACATACTCAATAAAAACATAAACAAATCTCATGTTTTATAAATGTAGGATAAAATGTATTCTACTACATGTCTTTGGTAAAGAAAAATCCCACTAAGTGTTTATTATTTCATCTGTAGCAGAGTTCTTTCGTCCACAAGCTATGGGATACAGTATATATTTGAAAATTGATCAATTCTGATCTAATTATAACTGAATAACACGTCCATAAATAAGTCTATATATGTGAAATCAATCAATTTTCATTCAGTAATAAAATTTCTTCAACAATTCTATGAAAGTATTTGCAATGCACAACTTTGCCTGAGTGTGTGGCCTTGAGCAACAGTATCCTAATAATTAGGACAGCTTGCATCCATGAAGCTTTACCTTAAGATTTTTCCAGAAGAAAGAATTCGTATTTGTGAGGATACAGGAAGAGGAAGACCATTTTTTAGCCAGTTTATTTGTGGTGTTGGATCACCAGTTACAAAACATTCAATGTTAATTGATGTGTCCAAAACTGCTGTCATTAACACTGGTTGTCCTTCATTATCAGCAATCTTGGGAGGAACTGAAATACAGTAAACAAATAATATATGAATTTATGGAAAATACAAATATTAAGCTTACACTTCAAACTGAGACACCATAAAGTTTGGGTTTATTTAGAAAATGTTATATCTAGAAAAGTTGAGTAAATGGTTGTTTTCATTGATCAGTTTTCACTAAATGAGGCTAGGAAGGAAGAGGAAGAAAGAAAATGATAGAAGAGAAAGGAATAGAAAGAATGGAAAGAAAGAGAAAGGAAGAAAGAGAGGGAAGGAAAAGGAAAGGGAGTTGGTGCTTTTATTCCACCTAGTTTTTTTTTATTGGGCTTACAGGAAAAATACTGTTACTAGAGTATTTGATTTTCAAAAGTGTGAATGAAAGTGTGAACAATGTATTGTTTTGTGTAAAGGTGAACTCACAAAAGCAGTAAGCATCACAGCAGGGCTGCTGTTGTGCACTGTGAAGTAGCAGTGCACTGTGTTTTAATGATGTATCACACCATTTACTTTTGTTGTAACTATATTAAAATTTCACGAAATTATATTTCATTCATCTTTGTGCACTACATTGCATTGTGGGGCAGTGAAGTTCATCACAACACCTTTTGCTGCAAGAAATTACATCATGTACTATTTTTTTTCAGTGCACACCACCGGTGGTGTGAACTGACCTAAAAGGACATAAGGCAAGTTGCTTGTCTGTGTCTTGGGACTTCATTAGACAAGGGTGCATTGCACAGCCCAATGTATATGGTTTTCCTAGGGCCCCTGGGAAAAATAACAAAAATATATTAATATAAAATACACTGCAATATTTTAGCAAAGGAAGAGGTATTCTGCATATTTACATGCTCATACTAAGATTGGCTTATGCCTGAATTGTGGGGAGAAACAATAGTTTACACACTCTCTCTTTACAGTAGCAGTACAGCTAAGGTATCTGCCACAACAGTGCTAAGACAATGGGAAAGACTTAGCTGGAAGGGGTGGAGCTTAGGAGGAACAGGTATCCAGCATTTTTATGAAATGTCTCCCCAGGATGCCATAGCAGAGAAGTTCAATAGTGACCACCTAAATGAAGTGATGCAAGCCACTTCATTCATGTATCAGATTGTGTTGTAGGCTGTAGTGAAAGTTCAGTTTAACACACAAGCTACTAACTATTAGGGATGAGCCAAATTTATCCAGGTTTGGTTAGACGCAGGTTCAGTGAACGCTACCAAAGTTTGGAACCTGAATCCAAACTCCACTGAAATCAATAGGATTCAAATCTTCTAAATGAGTAATGGCCATTTTGTGGGTTAATAGACACGGTATTGTCAACAAAGGGAATGGAAATCTGAGCAGTTGCCTTGGGGAAACGTACCAATGCAAAAACAAAAAATGTGTTAAAAAAGTATTGTTAAGATGGCTCAAAAGACAAAATTAAAAACACAAAAATCTTCAAATGATGTGCTTAAGAGATGCCTTAAAGCTGTACATTGTTTTAAAGAACAATGAGGACAGGGGCAGCAAAAGGAACTCCTTATTGTGGCATCACATAAATTGCATGTGTAATAGTTGTGTTTACTTTTACATTATTCATTGGCTTATACATAACAGCAACAACACAATACGGTTGATTTCCACAAAAAAAAAACTTTATTATTAGGTTCTTTTTTAAAGGCAATGGTTTTAATAGACCATAATTGTGTTCAAAGTGAATGCTACGGATGTCATACAAATTGCCAAACAGTGGCAGAACAAGTCATGTAGTTGCTTGTAGCTCTATTTTCAGTACCATTCTGAATTGTGTACAAAGTTTAACAAAACATCAACCCAGAGTGCACTAATACTTCCCAAAAGCACAACCCCACATTCCAGAAATAGTGGCAGTTGTTTTGCTGAACTATAAAATAAAATTTGCATGTTTCAGAGGCATCAGTCAAACATATGGCAAGGAGGCTGGAGAGAATGGAAGCTGATTGATTTGGGTGTAGAACAACAATCTAAGAGGAAGAGATTTTTTGTTCCTGAAATAACAACTACAGTGCATTATTGCAAATATAGCAGCCATAAATATTGCACAGACTTGCTGCACATTATGGAAGAATTTGTGTCTCACCACAGAGGAAGAGAAAAGGCATATGTGATTATGAAAAAAATTAAATTTTAATATGTCACAGTCTAGAGCCAGAAATATTTCACACATTACACGCTGCACGCCATGTAAATGTTTTACTGGGTCACAATGGAAGATGCAATGTAAAAGGGAGAGATACGTAGATTTCTTCTTTTTAACAAATAACAGTGTATTTTTTTTAAACTGAAGACCCAAAAATAGTACATATTTGCACCAATTTTTTAAGCCTTTTTGATAGTCTGCTTTTTCAGAGGGATTTCAAAAGAAGAGAACAGACCGATTTAAAAAATCCTAAGATTCAGGGCTGAAAAACTCCAGAGATTTGTAGCACACATTTAAGTCTTTCTTGATAGGGATAGAGCATATGTTAATGTATTTTTAGAAGACTGAAGCTGAAAAATGTTACAGAATTGCTCCACAGATATTAAGCCTGTGTGGACTGGCTTCAATTTCTGAGTGATTAAGCAAACATATTACATCTGCAAATAAAACATTAGTGTCTTGATTCAGAGACTGATGAGAACAACAATTTACAGTTTAACACTACAGATATTAAGTCTGTCAGGCTGAAATTTCTGGGTGACTGAGAGAGCATATTGCACCTGGAAATGAAAAGCTAGCATCTGGATTCTGAGACCAACACCACAGCTAATAAGCCTTTATAGACAGGCCGCAACGTATTAAGAATTAAGCAGGCATATTGCAGCTGAAAATATACAGAGAGAGATTTTAAAATCTAAAGAAAGAAAATAGTTCATTAATGTTTGGCTCTAAATCAGTCCAATCACTTTTGTGGTATCAAGAATGGCCACAGCCCACAGTAGTCCCTTGGCTTTCCTGTTCCTCTGTGGAGTGCAGGACTGTGGTAAATGGCTGGGATAGCGTCACACAGAAGTGATGGAGAAACATACGCACCCCAATTTCCTCTGTGCCTAATGAAGCCAGAAGTGACAATTCTAATAGACCCTTAATGTCTCCATAAAGAGTACCTGTCTCATGCCCAAAGCTATTATAAGGGGTTTGATAGCAATAAAGGTAAATGAAAAAAGCGTAAAAATAATTTTTAATAAACTAAATAAAATTATTTAAAAAATAGAAGCAAACCCATCCCACCTCCTGTGCACACACCCAAATACAAACCGAAAGGCATAGGTCCTACACATGTATGTATAAACAGCAGTTGCACTACACAAGTGAGGTATAACTACAAACATCACAGTTAGAACAATAATTCTAGGGTCATCTTTCATGATTTCACCTATGAAAAATGTTAGGTACTATAGTTTGTCATCAATTCTCAGGTGCACACATTTTTGAAACTTGACATGTTTTGTATCTATTTACTCAACACAACAATGTATTTTATTTTTACCAAAAGATTGGGTATTAACTTGTGTTTGTGTGCATTAAAATGTATTTGTATTTATTCCTGAAAATTTGAACAGCAAATAGCATGTGAAATACAAAATTGCAGTAGCCACCAATTTATTCTTCAGGGCCTTCTCTTTCAGAAAATATATAATGTTTGGTGGTTCTAAGTAATTTTCTAGCGAAAAAGAGGATCTAACATGTATGAAAAAAATAAAAATTGCCCCAGACAGCAAGTGTTAGAAAATGCTACTTTAAAGAGCATGTATACAAAATAATTTGTACTTATTTATGGCCCACTAATGCATGTGTAACTGCTACAACATGGCCAAGGTAGGGTTGCACCCGGAGAAACTGTCACATATCAGGTATTCAGGGTGGATGGGGTTCCCGCTGAATTTCAGCCAGCCACACACTAGCTGGGCATGACCACCAGAAATTGGTACAAACTCATATGGCCTGCCTCAGATGATTCTGTAGCCCAGGGTACCTATCCAGGGAGCTCCGGATCACCAGTTGAGGAGGTGTGCCGAGGCAAGGTATGTGCATGAACAGGACACCAGGTTTGTGTCATTGTCATGCATGCCCCTTCCTTGTCACATGGGGCTAACTACCTACGATCCTGCCCCGGAAGAACTGACATCTCTGGGAACTAGGTACATCACCAACACCATCACCAACTCATAGGACATAGGGAGGCACAAGCAGCTCAAATGGTGTGCTCCATTCTGCCTCCTTCCTGGCTTTTGGCAGAATTATCCAGTGGGCCATGAATTAAATATGTATTTAATTCCATATACCGGTACTTGCCAAATCTTATATTTGTGAAGAAGTGGGCCCTTCTGCTGACCACCTATTCTAACAATGTGGAAACATTAAGTTCTGTGTGATGGTGGTGCCCAGGAACCTACCACTGCGGTATAGCGCAGGCTGTCTATTCATATCCAAAGGGATCTGAAACCACCAACTGAAAGGCAGCAGCTGTAAATCCAGCAATTCTGCCCCGCTGGCATTGAACCACAGTGCATGAGGGTGGCCATATGTTTTCTTCTGTTCCAGCAGCTGTTTCCTTCTTTTTAGAGCAAGGTTACAGCCTATGCTTGGCCCTACTCTGTGTGGTCCCACTTGTAGAACCATAAGGTAATCCTCTGATACCTCCTAAAATACTTTAATCCTTGTTGGTGGAGGCTGCTGATGAGAAATCTTGTAGTTGAGGTAGAGGTGGAAAGGGAGAAGCTGGAAGGAGGAGGAGATTCAGGCACTTTCCCCACTGACAGATAGCATTCAGGTGTTGTTCCCAATGAACTTCAGAGATGTCATGTGTCTCTTCATACAAATGGTACCAAAATGACTAACGGTAATGCCATGCTTGATACTCTTTACTTGTAGACTGTAAATGACTATGGTGCAGTCTACAGCACGTGTTGAAAAAGACTCACACAGCTGAGCTCTGGGGAGCAGACTGGGGAATAACAATACCCTGTGGAGTTTTTCCATCCAGTGCAATAGGATGGTTGCTATCTCCACTCCTCTGTGAACTGCACCTGGATGATATCCTGCTTCACTGATGTTGTGCCTCTCCCTTGCTTTCCTCCTCTACTATATCTGGCATCCAGGAATAGTTGAAGACCTCATCATCACTCCACCCCCTCCTCATTACTCAAGCCAACTTGACAGTAGACTGCAGTTGCAGGAAAATCTATGCCAATTAGTTCTCCATGCCTGTTGTCATCTCATCTATACTCCCATTGCTCACCTCCTCAACCCCAGATGCAGTCAACTGCTGCACAACCTTTTGCAGCAAGTGACTGATACTGTGCTCAAATAACTCATCTGACTCTTCTGTGCCACCCGGTGTGGCAACAGCAGAAGTAGCCAAGGATGAGTAGGCAGAAAAGAGTGATTTAGCAGCTGATGATGGTTTCAAGCTACTCTACACCTGGGCGACAGAGCAGCAAGATGATGAAGGCTTGGATAGCCACTCCACCAGCTACTCCAAATACTTAGACTGCATATCATGACGACTGCCAGAAAAGAAAGACACATGTGCCCTGCCTCCTGCTATTGCACCCTGAAAACCGCTTTGGCCTGAGTGTTCTGAAACGCTTATCACAATACAACACTGATACAACACTGCTGTATTGAATCTCATTATGTGTGTATTATTGCTACCATCTAGTGCTAATTCAGTGTTACTTCAACTTGTTTCTTCTGCATTAATTAATAGTATAACTCAGGTCCTCTGCCTGTCTGTTCGGGCTAGTTAGTTTAGTGCATTAGACAGATCCCTCCATTCTTTTCCATGTTCCCTCAGTAAGCTGCTAGCTTTCACAACACACATAAGAATCAGAAGATTGTTGTCTCTTTACACAACAAATGACAAGTGAGCATCCCATGTAATTCAGTAAAAGTACATTGGAAAGCTTTCTTATCTTATTGGAGAGTTAAAGAGGAACAACGCTTTTTAAAAATAAAAGTAAACAAAACCTGCAACTCATTTTCGGGGTGGAGAAGGGATAAAATAAGTCGTACTTCACTTCTTGAGATGTCTGTGGAGGGTGCTTGATTAACAGGTGACCATACTAGCTGGATGGACCAAGGTTTAAAGGAAGTATATACAGTAAATACATTAAGCCAGGCTTGAAACAGAACGCTGTTGATATGGATGTTGCTCATCCCCTGTTAGCTGCAAGGGAACAACCTCTGTCCCTCCCTTTGGGTCTCCCAGCCATGACGTTAACACGGACATATTCCCTATGGCAATAGCTGTATACACTACAATTTGTATTTTCCTCATAAATAATCAAAACAATGAATATGTATATTATTAATTATATAGATTAATTAATATTTACAAGCTGATGTACATACCATACACATTTAGGTGAAAGATTCGGTCATCTTCGCCTGCTAAATTGATAGCTATGCATGTGTATTTTCCCATATCAGCTCTTTGAACTTTTAAAATGGATAGTATTTTCCCATTTTCAGTTTCCCTTTAAAATTCACAACAAAAAGATCTCAATAAATATAATGTTTTGCTTTTTAATCACAACTGGGCAAGTATAACATTGAACAGCTGAACAATTTCCACATGATATATTATAAAGCATTATAATTATAACCATCTTCACCCTAGAGTGTTTGAGCTGTGTGGCATGATGAAAAATGTCTTGTTTGTATAAAAATGTCTGCTTGACTGTGGTCTAATGGTGATTCAGGACTTTAGATATATGATTATAACCCTTCATAGTCTATTAAGCTTCATTGACTGTTGCAAGAGGGTGCCCATCCCTTTTGTAAGCCCACCTAAATATTTCTCCTCATGCTCCTTTTGCTTCAATCATGTTAAGATGACAGAACTCAGCAATGACATGACTTCATGTTTGGATACTTTCTTATGCTAGATGTATTTAGAAATGTGGTTGATAGCAAAATAATAGACTTTTCTATTTGGCTGTGTGTCTATGCTACAGTGTCACATATATTATTTCTGAAGATGTATCTGCACTATAGAAGTGTTTTTGGGACCTTCTATTGCCTGGAAACCTGTGATTTAGCTGCAGAAAAAAGTGAGAGTATGTTTTAGTTTTTCGAAACCCTATAACAGATATTTATGTGGATAAAGTAGGAATTGCAACTAAAATCCCGCAGTACAGGGTTGACTAAATGTGACCAAGCTGGAATCCCAGTTACAGTATATTGTTAATAATAATATGTCTCTTCAAAAGAAAAAAAAATCAATATTGTAAGCCGTACTGTACTGTTATTTAAAAAATCATACCTGATGTTAAGGCGATCATCAGTGCTAATGTGTTGCCCATCTTTTGACCAATGGACCACAGGTGTTGGAACTCCTTTGGTCTTGCACATCAGCTCTACATCATCATCTGGCAGAGCATTGATTTCTTTGGGTGTTCCAGACCCAGTAATGCTAGGGGGAACTGCACATAATTAGGGTATTTTAATAATGTATACACTCTAATGGAATATTTTGGTAAACCATACAAATAAGGTGGAATGACTTGCCTTGAATAGCCAAGATGAAGGTTTTATGAGTGCTGCCTTCTATGTTTGAAGCAAGACATGTGTAATTCCCACTGTCTGTCAGCTGAGCCCTGGTCATCTTCATAATACTTCCTCCAGAAAGAAAGAGTATTTCCAAGGAATCTGAATGATCTATATAATGATGACATGGTTTAAAAAGGCAACATTTCTTAACTTTCATTTGAAATGTTCTACATACACTACTGTACATTAATGCCAACTGAAAGTATTATATAATAGTACTTCACCGGTGCATGCAATCTGAAGGAATGGCATAACCGTGCTATACCCGTGCCATTCCTTCAGAGCTCTGTGCCATTGTCAAGACTCCCACGCGCATGTGTGGAAGTGACGTCATCGCAACTGGAAGCGGCTAGAGCCAGCAAACCCGGAAGGAAGACCAGGTGAACATGGATGCCCTGTCAACAGTGACAGCGTGCCACTGGAGGGCATTGTTCAAAAGTAAGTATTTCATAATGTGCTAGTATGCAATGCATACTAGCACATTATGACATTATTTTGCAGGGGACATTTATTTTTTGGCAGTTTACTACCACTTTAATCAAGCCTATTTCTACTTATCTGTAGTCAGTATACCTTCTAAAAGAAAATACATCTTACAAATATTCATGCTCAAAGTTATTATTATTATTATACAGGATTTATATAGCGAACAGTTTGCTCAGTGCTTTACAATATAACGGAAGACAATACAGCAACAATACAGTTCAATACAAAAGGGAAAGGAGGGTCCTGCTCCTTGGAGCTTACAATCTAGGAGGGAGGGGCTATTGGTACAAAAGGTAGTAACTGTGGGGGATGGACTGGTTGGAAGAGTAGAAGATTCCATTATTAGCTGAGGGCAGGATAGACTACCCTGAAGAGATAGGTATTCAGAGATTGCCTAAAACTGAGCAGTGTAGGCGATAGTCTGATAAATTGGGGTAGAGAGTTCCAGAGGATGGGGGAAGCTCTGGAGAAGTCCTGGAGACAAGCATGGGAGGAGGAGACGAGAGCTAGAGAGCAGGAGGTCTTGCGAGGAGTGGAGAGTACGGTTTGGGTGATATTTAGAGATAAGATCCTTGATGTAATTTGGGGCAGAGTTATAAATGGCTTTATACGTTATTGTTAATGTTTTGAATTTTATCCATTGAGCAATGGGAAGCCAGTGGAGGGATTGGCAGAGAGGGGTGGCAGATACAGAACGGTTAGTAAGGTGGATAAGTCTGGCAGCAGCATTCATGATAGACTGAAGAGGGGATAGCCTGCGATGAGGTAGGACAATGAGGAGGGAATTGCAATAGTCAAAGCGAAATATAACAAGGGAGTGAATAAGTTGCTTAGTGGTTTCCGAGGTTAGGAATGGGCGTATCTTGGAGATGTTGCGGAGGTGAAGTCTACAAGATTTGGTGGACAGTGATTGGATTTGGGGGTGAAAGGACAGATGGGACTCTAGGATTACACCTAGTACCCTGGCATGATGGGAGGGAATGATGATTGTGTTATAGATCTTGATGGAGAAGTCAGGGGAAGGGGCATGGGCTAGGGGAAATACTAAGAGCTCAGTTTTGGAAAGATTGAGTTTGAGGAACTGGAGTGACATCCATGCCGATATGTCGCTTAGTAGGTTAGTAATGCAAAAAGAGACTGAAGGGGTGAGGGGTAGAAAGATAGATTTGTGTGTCATCAGCATAGAGATGGTACGTAAAGCCATGGGAGTTTATCAAGTGACCAAGGGAGGAGGTGTAGATGGAGAAGAGTAGGGGTCCAAGGACAGAACCTTGAGGGACCCCTACAGAAAGAGGGAGTGAAGAGGAGGAGGCAGCGTTATAGGTAACGCTGAAGGAGCGCTGCGATAGGTAGGAGGAGAACCAGGAGAGTGCAGAGTCTCTGAGGCCAAGAGAGTGGAGTTTTTTGACGAGGAGGGGATGGTCAACCGTATCAAAAGCCGCAGAGAGGTCAAGTAGTAAGAGTATGGAGTAGTGGCCATTGGTTTTAGCTGGTAGTAGATCATTAGCGAGTTTTAGTAGGGCAGTTTCAGTGGAGTGTAGTGAGCGAAAACCAGACTGTAAAGGGTCAAGAAGGTTGCTGTCGGTGAGGTGGGAGCTCAGGCGATTGTAGACTAAGTGTTCTAGGAGTTTAGAGGTAAATGGCAGCAGGGAGATGGGTCTTAAGTTGTTCATGTTGGTGGGGTCCAGGGAGGGCTTTTTAAGTATGGGAGTGATGTGCGCATGCTTTAGAGGGGAGGGGAAGCCACCAGTAGAGAGGGAAAGATTGAAGATGTGAGTGAGGGAGCATAGGGTGGAAGACCGTAGTAGTTGTGAGGGGACAGGATCCAGGGGGCAGGTGGTGAGACGGGCTTCTGAGAAAGTTACCAAGAAGATCATACAATATAGCCGTGTTTAAAAAATATGGCGGGCATAACCAACTTGTGCTGAAATTATCTTGCATCTTCATCCACAGATTATAGAACAGAACTTGACAGGTTAGGTCAGATTGACTCCAAGACATTAGGGACCTTTTTTAGTATATTATATTTTTCTGTGCATCAAGAACCTTGGAAGTAAGAACCTCTAAGCAATCAACACAGTCATTTTGGAATTGTACAACTGAATTCTTAAAGTTATTGTAAATCTCTAACATGTACCAGTCTCAATTTCATTTCTCTCTGCTGTCTCTTCCCTCTGCTAGCTGCATGGGTTACTGAAAACTTTCTATGCTGACTCCAAAATTCCAGAGCACACCCCCAGCCCCCCAACACAAACACATAACTGACTGAGAGCCTCAGCTGTGATTATGGGTAGAGACGTCAGGTGCCTTTCACTCCACCCCCGCCTTCTACAAATAGCATCTATAGAAATAAGATGGGGGAGGATTTGTTTCATCTCTGTGTATCATCTGAGACTAGACACTTTACTTGGTACATGTAACGGTTTCAACCACTTTAACCCAATCTGATGGATTTTTGGCACTCAGTGTTTTCATTACACTACAAGGATAGTGGAAGATCTTTTTTATCTGAGTATATGTGTGAACTTTGCTTTAACAGACACTTCATTATTGGCACATTGAACTGTTTGTTTATTTATTTCTGTATATTTTTGTTATATTCACTGGCACTGCATCATTTCACAATATTGTAAAACATTCCTGACTGACAGAAACAAGGTTTATCAGCCTGAACATCAATTTGGAGAAGCCTACCTTTACAGTCTGTACCCTGAGTTTACTGCATTCACTATGAGTATGAGAACCTGAAAAGACACCTGTCATTGGAAAATTATACAAGTTGTCACTGCTGGCCTCTCCTGAATATGCTGGATGCATGGCTGTCATGGCAATCTGAAGGTTTCAATACATTCTGTGTCACTGACCTAAAACCCGTAGAGAGATAAGGAATTCTACATTTTGTCTTAGTGTTATTTGCTGCATGCAGGTTCTGTGACTGTAGCCAGACATAGTCAGTCTTTGTTGTGTTTGCAAATCAACATTGTCCCAGATCATTTTTGTAGTGTCAGAGTAGGAAGAACTTTCATACAAAAAAATCATGCTTAAGAATGTTATTTTCAGTATCAGTTTCCACCTGATACACCATAAGTGAAATAATGCTTACTTATAGGATTTCCATCCTTAAGCCAGTTCATTGTTGGAGGAGGTATGCCATAAGCATTGCATTGTAAGGTAACAGAATTTTCAATTATTCCATAATAATACTCCACTTGGGGACCTTGCATACTGGGAGGTACTGAAAAAAGAGTTATTCCAAAACAATTGAAAATGAATTACTATGTATTAAATACAATTATTATTTAAAATCAAATAGCGCCATGATATTGACATCCTGAGAGCCAAGCCAATATATAACAAAATACAAACATATAAACAAGATAATATAAAACAACAATTTAAACTCCCACTGGTTTATGCCATTAATAGAAGATATACTGTATGGTATAAACTATATTTCAACCTAACCCATGGTATAACAGTAGCTTGTACACTGTCTGGTATGGAACTTTGCAGAAATGTACATTAGAATTCCTGGGCTATGAGGAATACCTCTGTGCTGCATAGATGACACTAATGACTAATGACAGCTAAAGATGCTGTAAGCAGTAAAGGCTATTGCATACTGCAAACTTTCTAAGAGCAATCCATTTGAAGTATTATTATTATTATTAATATACAGGATTTATATAACGCCAACAGTTTGCTCAATGCTTTAGAACATAAAGGGTGACAATACAGCAACAATACAGTTCAATATAAGAGGGTTAGGAGGGCCCTGCTCCTTGGAGCTTACAATCTAAGAGGGAGGGGCTGATGGTACAAAAGGTAATAACTGTGGAGGATGAACTGATAGGTGAAACAGAAGATTCAGTTTTTAGCTGAATGCAGGATAGTCTTCCCTGAAGAGATAGGTTTTCAGGGATTGCCTAAGGGCTCGTTCACACTTGGCTGTTTTACCAATGCTTGCCAAACACCCCTATAGCATTTGGCAAGTGTTGGTCCAGTGTTTGCGGAGAGTTTTTTAACGCTCCGCAAACGCCGCATGCGCGGTTTAGCGGCGGTTGCTAGGTGTTTGCCGAGCGTTAAAAACGCCCCACAAACACCTATAATGCAGTTTGAATGGTGTTACCGCTCTGCAAACGCCCCGCAACTGCGTCGCAACTGCACCGCAAACGCCGGCCAGGCATTTGCGGACCGGCACCATAGGCTAGAATAGGAGGCTTCAATGCCTCCTGACTCGACCAGAGGCATCCGTTTTGCCATGATGCAACGCGACGTGTCGCAAACGCTCCCGTTAGAACAGCACCATGTGCTGTAATGTGCAGAATTGGCAGAGGTGTTTGGGAAGCGGTAAAAACGCTTCCCAAATGCCTCTCTGCCGCCTGCACACAACGCTAGTGTGAACGTAGCCTAAAAGTTGGCAGAGTAGGCAATAGTCGGATAGATTGGGGTAGGAGGCAATCAACCATTACTAGTCACTTTTCAACAAAGAACCCGCAGTATGTGGTTCAACACCTCACCTTTTTAATACACAGCACTTAAGTTAAAACATATGTGTGTCAAACTGGGTAACAGAAGATTTTCCCAAGAATTATAGAATAATTTTTAATCTAGGCAAAATTGGAACAGTGAGACAGCTTACTGGTGTCTCAGTTTCCCTCCCCATCATCCTTAAAAATGTATTACAGACAGTAACCTCAAATACACAGTTGAAATCTAGGTAAGTGAGCAACTACACAGTTTTATTATGTATATGAGAATTTATTTACAGTACCTGCAATAGGATTTGTAATTGTGTTCTGGCATGTTTGTGATGCAGGCTTCTGTGCCAAATTCCACAACCAGGTCCTTGACCTCTTCTGCAACAGCAGCACAGCTTGATCAAAGCACAGCTCGCACAAAAGCTCATGCTCCCTGCTGATTGGAGGGCTCAAGCTCAAGCAGAAGACCTGATTGACCTCTTCAGAGAGACCACTGTTTTCACACAGAGGAGACGGATCCTCTTCTACAGCATTCTGGCAGGGGGTAGGCTTTTCTACTCAATCTGTTGATGTTTTCTAAAGAAAACAATCTGTTTTGATGCACCTGGCACATATTTAGTGGGATTAAACAGAACATTCAGTTGGTGAAGTTACAGTAGTTCAGCACTCCACCGACTTCACTGCAATGTATCATTGCAAAAGTCTCAACTCTCTTTAGTGTTTCAACATTTATGGCCAACTCCTATTTCAACTGCTTGCTATTCATTATTTTTATCAATTTGGCAAGATCATGTACTATTTTAAAAATTGATTCAGCAGTATTGCTGCAGTTCCATTCACTTGATTCCTTTGTCCACATGCAGGGTGATGATTGAGACTTATGACCTCCTAGGAGGTTGGCCTTTTGGGTTAACCTTGTGTTGTGACAATTTCTCCTCCTGGCATTTTGTTTATTGTTTCTAATAACTTTAAGATCGCTTGTATTCTACATTAGGAGTGCTACAAAATTACCTTCTGTAAAAAATTAGTTTATCGGTGGTACTAAAATATGCATCAGAAAACATATTTGTAAATGGATAGTTTTGTACATAAATACATAATGACTTTATATGCAGTTTAGAAAAAGGTGTTCCATGAGCTTAGCAACATTTTACTTATAGTACACCACTCACACATCACTTTTAAATGGAGTTAATGGTGTATTTTGAGTGTTTACTGTTGTACTCAGGGTTGTCTTTAACATTGATTGGACCCTGGGCAAACATTTTCTTGGGCCCCTCACCCTGCTCTCATGTAATTTCACTCTCAACTTGATCGAAGACATACAATAAATAGCAGCTAGACTTAAAATCAGTTTACTGCAGCAGATTAGGCAGCGATTGTGATTGCCGGCCAGGGGTTACAACACATTATTACAGCTTGCTGACTGGTTGCCAGAGGTTACAGCACACATTATGGCTCATTGATTAGCTGCTAGAGGTTACAACACATAATTTCTGCTTGTTGATTGGTTGCTAGAGATTACTGCACATCATTACTGCTCACCAATTGGTTGCTAGAGGTTACTGCACATCATTACTGCTCACCCATTTGTTGCTAGGGCTGCAGGGGGATAAGGTGTGATCAGTGACAGTGCTGGGGGGATGGGATCAATAACACTCACTTTCTGCCACCTGTCAGTCAGTGTCCACTCAGTTTCCCCTGCCTGCATGCGAGAGGGGGGAGAGGGGGGGTAAGAGAGAGGGGGAGTGATAAAGAGGGGGAGAGAAGGGGGGTGAGAGAGAAGGGGGTGATGGGGGGGTGAGAGAGAGAGGGGGTATGAGAGAGAGGGAGAGGGGTGAGAGAAGGGAGAGAGAAAGGGGGGTGGTAGAGAGAGGTGGGGTGAGAGAGAGGGCAAGTGAGAAAGAGAGAGGGGGAGTGAGAAAGAGAGGGGGAGAAAGAGAGAGGTGTGTGTGTGTGTGAGAGAGAGAGGGGGGGAGAAAGAGAGAGGGGTGTATGAGAGAGAGAGGGGGGATAAGGAGGGGGCGTGAGAGAGAGAAAGGAGGGAGGGAGAGGAGGTGGGGATGGCAAAGAGAGGGAGTGAGAAAGGGGTATGAGAGGGGGTGAGAGAGGGGGATGAGAGAGAGGGGGTGATAGAGAGAGGGGGGATGAGCGAGCAGCAGTGAGGGGAGAGAGAAAGGGGATGGCGGAGAGGGGGGTGAGAGAGAGGGGAAGTGAGAAACAAAGGGTGGGTGAGAAAGAGAGAGGGGTGAGAGAGAGAGAAGGGGTGATAGAGGGGGGTGTGAGAGAGAGAAAGGAGGGAGGGAGAGAGACAGGTGTGGAGGTGACAGAAAGGGGGAGTGAGAAAGAGAGAGGGGTGAGAGGGGGATGAGAGAGAGAGGGGTGAGAGAAGGGGATGAGAGAGAGGGGGTGAAAGAGGAGGGATGAGAAAGAGAGGGGTGAAAGAAGGGGGATGAGAGAGAGGGGGTGATAGAAGGGTGTTGAGAGAGAGGGGGTTGAGAGAGAGGGGGGTAAGAGAGAGAGGGAGTGTGAGAAACAGGAAAGGGTGAGTGAGAGAGAGAGAGAGAGAGAGAGAGAGAGAGAGAAGGGTAAGAGTAAGAGAGAAGGGGTAAGAGAGAGAGAGAAGGGGTGAGAGAAAGAAAGGAGGGGGAGAGAGAGAGGTTGGAGGGTGACAGAAAGGGGGATTGAGAAAAAGAGAGGGGTGAGAGAGGGGAAAGAGAGAGAGAGGAGTGATGAGGGGGTGAGATAGAGGGAGTGGGGTTGGAGAAGA
Organism: Staurois parvus; assembly: GCF_062004578.1. Classification (NCBI taxonomy): domain Eukaryota; kingdom Metazoa; phylum Chordata; class Amphibia; order Anura; family Ranidae; genus Staurois; species Staurois parvus. The sequence continues at coordinate 2,930,352 of NW_028318006.1, read as the reverse complement.
AGGGGAGAGGGGGGGATGGGAAAGAGAGGTGGGGTGAGAGAGAGGGGAGTGAGAAAGAGAGAGGGGTTTCAGAGAGAGAGAAGCGGTGAGAGAGGGAGTGTGAGAGCGAGAAAGGAGTGAGGGAGGAAGCATGAGGGGGGAGTGACAGAGAGGGGGGATGAGGAGAGAGAAGGGGGGGTGAAAGAGAGAGGGGGTGAAAGAGAGAGGAGAGGTGAGAGAGGGGGTGAGAGAGGGGGTGAGAGAGAGGGGGAGATGAAATGGGAGGGATGAGAGAGAGGGAGTGGGGTGAGGGAGGAGGAAGAGAGAGGGGGATGGGAAAGAGGTGGGGTGAGAGAGGGGGAGTGAGAAACAGAGAGGGGGAGTGAGAAAGAGAAAGGGGTGAGAGAGGGGTGTGTGAGAGAGAAAGGAGGGGAGGAGAGAGGGGTGTGGGGGGGTTGACAGAGAGGGGGGTGAGAGGGAGAAGGGGTGACAGAGAGGGGGATGAGAGAGAGGGAGTGGGGTGGGAGAGAGAGGTGGTGAGAGAGGGTGAGGGAGAGAGGGGTAGGAAACAGAAATGGAGAAGAGAGAGGGACCCCTATACCTACCCCTGTCTGCAGTCCCTCCTGTCCCAGTCCCAGTCTGTGGGTAAGTGAGTGTGATGCCTAGTACTTACCTCCAGCTCATTCTAGTCCTCTGTACGGGTCCTTCTGTTGATATTGGAGCTGGAAGCGGAGAGGAGGTTGAATAAGGAGTCCAGTCTTTGGGAGGTGCTGGGGATGCTGTGCCTGCTGCTGCTTGCCTCAGTCAGGGAGGTGGTGAAGGTCTTCTTCCTCCTGGGCTCTCAGTCCTAGCCGCCCTTGTACTGCTAGCATTCCCCGCGGCCTCTGCCTCTGGGGCCGCCCTATCGCCTTGTGGAGCAAGGCGCTACCATCCTGCCTGCCTCCCCGAGGATGCCACTGTCTGCACCAGATTAAGCTGCCCTGCTTCCTGCTTCCACAGAACTCTCCATGAGAAGGGGCTCAAGGAACAGCTGCCATGGGCCCCACAATAATGACAGGGCAGCTGCCCCTTTTACCCCACGTTAAAGACAGCTATGTGTGCCACCACCGGACTCTCCATGACAAGGGGCTCAAGGAGCAGCTGCCTTGGTCCCAACAATAATGACAGGGCCCAGGACAACTGCCCCTTTGGCACTGCATTAAAGACGGCCCTGGTTGTACTGTTTATGCTGTAGCAATATGTTCTTCTGTGTGTGCTTGTTTCACCAGTTTAAGATTTGTGGATTTTAATAGCCATTAGAAGGAGATCTGTTTTTCAGTAATATCGTTCAGTTTTGTTGTATAACAACTGTTATTATCTTATGATTTTGAAGTGTAAACCCTGAATATGGCAGCCCCTGTAAGTATAAAATTACAAAATGTGCATGCGTGTATATAAAACTTACAGTATGTTTTTAATTTGAATAGTTGAAACAGATTAGTTGTTTTTTTTGCTAGCTAGCATGAAATTGAGCTGGGTACCACATATATACTGTTTTGTATATTGCCCTGCCCATGTGCATCTTTCCCTATTTGCTAGATTCAAAGAGGTCAGAGTGGTTACAATATTTTCTTTTTTGCATTAGATGCAGACACACAATGAAAGTCTTTAGCTGCCGTGTAAAGGCGTATGCTTGCAACGTGTGTGCTTGAGGGGTATTGTAACTTTATGGATGATATGGATGCCTCTAATTGAGCCTGCTCTCTGTTTGTGTATTGCTACATATGTTCCATAGTTAGGGAACTCAGATAGTTTAGTGTTTAGGGACCACATTTGAAGTGGCACTATGGCTTCCACATGTACAGTTGCAAGAAAAAGAATGTGAACCCCTTGGGATTACGTGGCGTTTTGCATGAATTGGGCATAAAATGTGCTCTGAACGTCATCTAAGTCACAACAATAGAAGAACACAGTCTGCTGAACATAATACTACACAAACATTAGAAGTTGCCATGGTTTAATTGCACATAACATGTAAACATTCACAGTGCAGGGAGGAAAAAGTATGTGAACCTTTGGACTTAATAACTGTTTGACCCTCCTTTGGCAGCAATAACCTCAACCAAACGTTTCCTGCAGTTGCAGATCAGACCTGCACAACGATCTGGAGTAATTTTGGACCACTCCTCTTCACAAAACTGTTTCAGTGTAGCAATATTCTTGGGATGTCTGGTGTGAATCGCTCTCTTAAGGTCATGCCACAGCATTTCAATCGGGTTGAGGTCAGGACTCTGGCTGGGCCACTCCAGAGGGCGTATTCTGTACTGTTGCAGCCATTGTTTTGTTGAATTACTTGTATACTTTGGGTCATTGGCCTGTTGCATCACCCATCCTCTGCGGTGCTTCAGCTGGCGGACAGATGGTCGTACGTTTTCCTGCAAAATGTCTTGATAAACTCTGGAATTCATTTTCCCATCAATGACAACAATCCCTCCAGGCCCTAGGGCAGCAAAGCAGCCCCAAACCATCATGCTCCCTCCGCCATGTTTTACAGTGGGGATGAGGTTTTGATGTTGGTGTGCTGTGCCTTTTTTTTCTCCACACATAGTGTTGTGTGTTCTTCCCAAACAACTCAATCTTGGTTTCATCTGTCCACAGTATATTTTGCCAGTAGTGCTGTGGAACATCCAGGTGCTCTTTTGCAAACTTCAAACGTGCTGCAATATTCTTTTTGGACAGCAATGGCTTCCTCCGTGGTGTCCTCCCATGTACTCCATTCTTGTTTAATGTTTTCCTTATTGTAGATATGTCAACAAAAATGTTAGCATGAGCCAGAGATTTCTGTAGGTCTTTAGCTGACACTCTGGGATTCTTCTTTACCTCATGCAGCATTCTGCGCTGTGCTCTTGCAGTCATTTTTACAGGACGACCATGCCTAGGGAGAGTAGCAACAGTGCTAAACTTTCTCCATTTGTAGACAGTCTGTCTTACCATGGACACATGAACATCAAGGCTTTTGGAGATACTTTTGTAACCCTTTCCAGCTTCATGCAAGTCAACAATTCTTGATCGTAGGTCTTCTGAGAGCTCTTTTCTGCAAGGCATGGTTCACATCAGACAGTGCTTCTTGAAACCAGTAAACCCAAAACAGGTGTGTGTTTTTTAAGGGCAGGACAGCTGTCAGCAACACATCCAATATCATCACACTGATTGGAGTCAAGGTTGGCTCATTCCTGGCTCCAATTAGCTCTGGGAGAAGTCATTAAGCTAGGGCCTCACATATTTTTTCCTCCCTGCACTGTGAATGTTTACATGTTAAGTGCAATTAAACCATGGCAACATCTAATGTTTGTGTAGTATTATGTTCAGCAGACTGTGTTCTTCTATTGTTGTGACTTAGATGACGTTCAGAGCACATTTTATGCCCAATTCATGCAAAACTCCACGTAATCCCAAGGGGTTCACATACTTTTTCTTGCAACTGTATTTGCAAACGTAGGCAGCTAAAACTTCTGTTGAGTCATTGAAATACTCTTGTTTTGTTCCCTGATCAGCTTGGAAGTGTTCTGGAGACTCCTTTTGTACAGTTTTACATGTAAAATATAATTGTATAATATACTGTGTATAAAAGACTATAGGAGCCCCTAATACTTTTGCGTACATTCACTCACCATAAACATTCACAAAAAATTTCTTCTTGTCTTGTCCAGCAACATTGGTTGCTACACATTCATATTCATCAGTATCAGATACCTGAAACACATATTTACATTTTTTTTTTCTATAAAAAAAAAATAGAATTCACTGTAGCATACACAAGTACAAACTATATAACAATTTCCCTGAAAATAGGAAACGTATGTCAGGCATTCACAATGTACTCTGTACTGTCTGCTACTCAGAGCTAATATTAAAAATTAAAAAGAACTGCCTATTTCTTTACACAATTTTTTACGTATTTGTAGTGTTTAGGTAACATAATTAAAAAAAACAGTAATGTTCTCTCTTAGAACCCTGAATTAAAACGTCATCCCACAACCCCTACTCAATCACCCTACCTGAGCATTCTTAATCTTCATTATTTGTCCTTCATCCAGGATCATGTAGTTTGTGGACTCCAAGAGCATTTGACCATTTTTATACCAGCTAATGACAGCAGGTGGCACTGCATTTGAAAAGCATTCAAGTGATGCCGATGTAGCAATTTTAATGTTCACCTCAGTACTAGCATCTCTGCCACCACCTATGATGGTGGGAGGAACTGAAATAATACACACAAAAAATAGTCATAATTTTTTATGACTTATCATTGTTTTTGTATCTACTTTGCAAAATATAATCACAAAAACATACCAAAAATATTAAGGTAAAATGTCTTCTTGCTTTCACCGGCTTGATTGATGGCCACACATACATAATCACCAGCATCTGTCAGTTTTGTCTGAGGAATCTGCAAAACTCGACCACCTAAAAAAACATAGTTTTGATTACAATGAGAAAGAGTGCCTAAAGTGGTTCTAAAGGCTCAAGGTTTTTTTACCTTCATGTATTCTATGCATGGAGGTAAAAAAAAATCTTCTGCCTTCTGTGTGCCCCCCCCCCCAATCCTTGCCTGAGCCCCTGCTGTCTGGGAAATCTTCCTCCTCATTGGATGAGACAGCCAACAGGTTCCCGCTGCTTTCAATTACACCTAGGGGTACTGCTTGAGAGGAGGAGCCAAGGGCACTGGAAGGGACCTGAAATGAAGAGGACTGGGGCTGCTCTGTGCAAAATCACTGAACAGAGCAGGTAAGTATAACATGTTTCTTCTTGTATTTTTTTTAATGAAGCTTTAGTGTCAGTTTAATATACAGTATATATATCTTTATTTCAGTTATGCATTAATCTGAGTGTCATTATTCATTTTTCAGATTAGGTCAAGTAGCCCTAAATCTATCGTCTTATTAAATAGCTGTAACATTAATATGGATGTAGCACCCTCCTAGTTTAGGTATACTGCTAGGAAAATTGAGTTTAGCTCCTTTGTAAGCAGAAGAGCAGGGGTTAATTGTTAGGACTTGTTCAGTATCTCACAGGTTGCTGGTCTGCTACTCTCCCCTGTCTTCTGGGGAGTTGTAAAAGTATAGTGGGAGGAAGAGCAGGACAGGCAGCCTGGAAATTTATGGGTATCCAGCCAATCCATGGGGAGGTGAGCCCAGTAGATGGAGTGAAAGTCCATAAATACTCTGAGGCCTAGAAGCTGGGCGAGAGTTCCAGGGTTCAGCCTGCAGGAGGAGACTCCTGTGCTGTGCCCCTGGGACAGATAAACTAAGGAATCCTTTGAAAGGGTATCAAGGTCCCAGCCAGGGGCGGACTGACAACTCATGGGGCCCCCGGGCAATAGGGGATCATGGGGCCCCTGTGTCCTTGCCCAAACTCAAAAAAGCCTATGAAAAAGGTACCAGGGGCATCTCATGGGGCCCCCTACTGACCCCGGGCCCTCAGGCAGCGCCCGAGTTTCCTAATGGTCAGTCCGGTCCTGGTCCCAGCTAGACTTAGCAGGGGGGCCTACTGAAGTGAAAGAGAGAGAGAGTTTCTGGGTCAGAGTTTGGAAAGAGCCAGGAGAATAAGAGTGAGGAAGCTCCACTATTTGGGACTGAGTGAGTACTTGACCCTGCTACATTGTGGAGAAGTGACTGTGGGGTGTTGCATCTAACAACTTATTGTAGTGCTACCAGTAGCTGTGCAAGACAGCAGAAAGTGTGTCATACAGATAAGTGTGCCTAGAGTAGCCAGGAGCTGTGCAAGACAGCCAGGATTATGCTATTTCAATGTCAAGTGTGCCTAGTGCAACCAGAAGCTGCATAATACAGCCAGAGGTTGTACAAATTCTACAGTGAGAAAGTACAGTGCAGTTTAAGGCTGTGCAATTCAGCCAGAATCTTGTACAGAACAGTCAAGAATTTAGCAGTCCTTAAGTTCTGCAGTACTACAGGTCAGAGTACCCCATAGCTCCCTGAACCCTATTCAAGTTAAGGCTGCAATAAATGTTTAAAGGAGCAACTTTGATGGACTGTGTTTCTGGTGTCAGAGCGTAAAGTTGCAGTTTGACTGGCTGCTGCACTAGTGCAAATAGAACCTGGGACTTAAAACTAGCGACCCTGGTTGAGGGGGGTGTTACATGAAGGATGCAGTATGAGTGCCTGTTTTGCAGACAGAAAGATAGTGTGCTCAGAGCTTACAAAACATGTAAGTCTCAAATTAGTGTCACATTGTGTTGTTCACAAATAGTCCAAACAGCAGAAATGGCATTTGAAACTTTCCAGGCTCTGAATGATGTTGCTAGCCCATTTAGTCTATACAGACAGTCAGGGACTAGTATGACCAAATATCACTTTGAAATTGCATTCATAACTCCATATAAGACCATTAGAGATGAGCGAATTATTCAAAATTCGATTCGGCTGATTCGCCGAATTTGCGGAATAAATTTGATTCGATGCGAATTTATTCGCTGCGAATTTAACTTATTAAAAGGGTTTCTAGGCTTCAGAGAGCCTTTATATTAGTGCAGAACACTGTACCTTTAATTTAAATGCCCTTGGAGTCTGCTGGGGAAGAGAAATAATACTGTCAGTCAGTATGACATGCAGATGAGTGCCGTCGATCTTAGAATCACCGCACACTTCACTCATTTGGGCAGTCACGGGGCACGACAAAGAAGATGAAGAAGAAGATGATGAAGAAGAAGAAGAAGATGAAGAAGAAAAAGAAGATGATGAAGAAGAAGAAGAAGATAAAGAAGAAAAAGAAGATGAAGAAGAAGAAGAAGATGAAGAAGAAGAAGATGAAGAAGAAGATGAAGAAGAAGAAGATGAAGAAGAAGATGAGGATGAAGAAGAAGAAGAAGATGAGGATGAAGAAGAAGAAGAAGATGAGGATGAAGAAGAAGATGAGGATGAAGAAGAAGAAGAAGAAGAAGAAGAAGAAGATGAGGATGAAGAAGAAGAAGAGGATGAGGATGAAGAAGAAGAAGAAGAAGAAGAGGATGAGGAAGAAGAAGAGGATGAGGATGAAGAAGAGGATGAGGATGATGAAGAAGAAGAGGATGATGGTGAGGAAGAAGAAGAAGAAGAAGAAGAAGAAGAGGATGAGGATGATGAAGAAGCAGAAGAAAAAGAAGAGGAGGATGAGGATGATGAAGAAGAAGAAGAAGAAGAAGAAGAAGAGGATGAGGATGAAGAAGAAGAAGAGGATGAGGATGAAGAAGAAGAGGATGAGGATGATGAAGAAGAAGAAGATGAGGATGAGGAAGAAGAAGAAGATGAGGATGAAGAAGAAGAAGAAGATGAGGATGAAGAAGAAGAAGAAGAAGATGAGGATGATGAAGAAGAAGAAGAAGAAGATGAGGATGATGAAGAAGAAGAAGAAGAAGATGAGGATGATGAAGAAGAAGAAGAAGAAGAAGAAGAAGAAGAAGAAGAAGAAGAAGAAGAAGAAGAAGAGCATGAGGATGAGGATGAAGAAGAAGAGGATGAGGATGATGAAGAAGAAGAAGAAGAAGAAGAAGAAGAGCATGAGGATGAGGATGAAGAAGAAGAGGATGAGGATGATGAAGAAGAAGAAGAAGAAGAAGAAGAAGAAGAAGAGGATGAGGATGAAGAAGAAGAAGAAGAAGAAGAGGATGAGGATGAGGATGAGGAAGAAGAAGAAGAAGAGGATGAGGATGAAGAAGAAGAAGAAGAGGATGAGGATGAAGAAGAGGATGAGGATGAAGAAGAAGAAGAGGATGATGGTGAGGAAGAAGAAGAAGAAGAAGAAGAAGAAGAGGATGAGGATGAGGAAGAAGAAGAAGAAGAAGAAGAAGAAGAGGAGGATGAGGATGAAGAAGAAGAAGAAGAGGATGAGGATGAAGAAGAAGAAGAGGATGAGGATGAAGAAGAAGAGGATGAGGATGAAGAAGAAGAGAATGAGGATGAAGAAGAGGATGAGGATGAAGAAGAAGAAGAAGAAGAAGAGGAGGATGAGGATGAAGAAGAAGAAGAAGAAGAGGATGAGGATGAAGAAGAAGAAGAAGAGGATGAGGATGAGGATGAAGAAGAAGAAGAAGAAGAAGTAGGATGAAAATAAGAAGAATTCCAGTACAGCAAAAAGTGTATCTGCAGAGAGCTCCGCTATTTCTGACAGTTCTCTGACAGTTCCTTCACATTTACAGCGGTTGAAACATTGTATCTATTTGTTTCCGAATAAAAACATCTGTATCCTAAATGGAAACAAATAGATACAATGTTTCAACCGCTGTAAATGTGAAGGAACTGTCAGAGAACTGTCAGAAATAGCGGAGCTCTCTGCAGGGACACTTTTTGCCGGCTGTAGAAGGGATGAAAATCGGCCGATCGGGAAAAATTCGATTCGTGCATCCGAAGTTTGCTAATTTTCGGCGCGAATCGAATTTTTCCTAATATTCGAAACGAATTCCACTTCGCCAAGTTCGATTCGCTCATCTCTAAAGACCATGTTTGCTTCAAAGGTGTTTTAAGACACATACTTGATTATCCTTTCGTAAAGAGCCTATAGACTATAACAAAATTCGCCTGGAACTTGAAGCACTGTTATTTTCTCATATAAGTAATTTCCCATATTTTAAATCAAACCTAATATTTAAAATAAAACACTTAGCTACATTACTTAGCCATCTTAGCTTATAACCATTTTCTCATGCTCTGTTTATATACGTATATAAATGACACGTGTTGTATTTGGTCAAGAGCAACTTAGTGCAGTGTCTTTTCTTTACTATTCTGTGATTTAGAAGACGTATGGACAAATGATATATACACAGAGACATAACAATATATAATTACACTATTCATCTAAGCAAATAACACAAAAAAAATAAAATAAACAAATATAACTGACAAAAAGATTAGTAAAAGGGAAGAGGATTAAAAACATAAGGCAGAGCTCGGATTTTGCTGTTAACCTCCCTGGCGGTATGATTATTTCAGATTTTTGGTGCTGAAAGCGGTACCATTATTTTGCATGGAAATATGTAGTTTTTTTATTGTAGGCCTGTCATTTTTAGGAATAACTCACTGAAATCTGTCCAAACAAGAGTCTAGTAAACATTGATATGATAAAACTTGAAACACAAAATCATAAATTATAATTTAATAAATTATCATAAAAAATAATAATATAATAATTCAATAATATAATCAAACCAAAAACACTGAAATTTGAAATATAGCGCCAGGTTCGCACATCACTGAGCAAAGTCGCAAAATCGTTTTCAGTGTCTGATGATGAATTTCCTCACAAATCATTATCACTCAATTCTGCAAGTGGTTCTGATTTACTATCGCTGTTCTCTAGCCGGTCTAAAACCGTTTTGACCTAAAAGGAAGCATTTTGGACGCCATGGACTTTTCTAAGTTTCCAGGCAGAAAGAACAGTCAAAATGTAGGGACAAAATGTATGTGAAATGCTTTGAAACAGCAATGTTTTGCTGTGTAATATTCGTTTACATAAAATGACAGTTTTTAAAATTTTTAAATTTGCCGCCGGTTCCGGCCCCCATACGTCCCGACGTCCGGGACCGGAACACGGAAGCCGGATGCTGGAAATGGCCGGATGAGATGGCCGGGGACGCTGCAGGAGGGACATTGCGGGAGCAAAGGACAAGGTAAGCGCTGCAGGGAATCCCTGAGCAACGCCGCATGGTAAGCCTGAGTGTAGCTCGGGGATACCGCTTTTGCTACTGAAATTTCACCCCGAGCTACACTCGGGAATACCGTCAGGGAAGTTAAATAATTGAATTTTCTGTTGTTCATCCACAGCAATAAACGACAGATAGATGGATCAAGGTATCTTCAATTCAATTTATAAATCTTAATGAGCCACATCTTACATCAAATGCTTAATGCAAGCAATACAAACTTGTGAATGCCTTCTTTTGACAATGGGTAAACGTCTGCCATTGACTCTAAGTACCTTTCCTTGTTGTCACAAACACAAGATAAATACTAAGATATTGATTGTACGTAACCTAAATCCATTATGAAGTGAGCAATAGGGATTCCCCACAACGCAGAAGACTGAACACTATCCTGATTTGGTAGGGTAAGGTCATTGTTCTATGGTGTGGCTAGGGAAGGCTTGGCCAAAAACTATAGATCAAATTCACTTGCAAAAACCACATTTAGGTCAACAATTTAAATGACAAGAGGTTCCATTTATGAGGTTTAAAAACTCTAATATTAGTACTGTGGAAAGACTTAAAGCACTGCCCTCTTAGTTTTTGTTAGATTCAAGTATTAATTCCTTGGGGTCTTATTTTAATTCATTTGACATGTGAAAAGTTCTAAACTGCACATTTTTCTGTTTTAGAAAATGTGTGTCTCTTGACAGACATAATAATAACATTTACATTATTTTCCAAAGTGTCACATATTAACAGTACAACAGAAGAATCACTAAGGGTCCATGCACACTGAGCTTCAAAAAAAGCCAGGCAGGAAAAAAAACTCATAGAGATCTTTTTGTACAGGCGTTTAGGAGCATTTAGCATTTTTGTTCTGCCAGAAAACTCTCAAAAATGCAAACTAGAAGGGTTTTATTGTCTCTAAATGCTGAGCTTATAATATGCCTCTAGACCAGGGGTGGGCAAACTTTTTGACTTGAGGGCCGCAATGGGTTCATATATTGGACCCGGGGGCCGGACCAAGAGTAGATGAATGATGTGTATGTGTCATCCATAGTAAGTATAGTAATATTCCCCCATAAATAAATAAATAATTTGCGCTAGTAAATGTGTATAAATATATATAAAGAAATCATCAAATCATAAGTCCAGAAAAAAAAAATATATATATATATGCCAATACCACAAAAAAATATAAAAAAACTTTTAAGTGCAAAAAACTTTTGTGCAAGAAAAGTGTCTAAACGTTTTTGGCTGCCAGCTACTGCGCATGTGCTGAGTAGCCAGGCTCGTTTATGTGATTGCTGTTATGCTGTTGATGCTGGTGTCGGCTGGGACACCTCTTGAGTAAGTGCAATGAGTACCTAATAAAGGAATTGGTTTTTATAATATTGCACCATGAAGTCTTTCTGTTTCTCTCGAGTGCTTGGCATTTCCCCCCATGGATACGTTTGAAGGTGGTCCTTTATCTATTGGAGAAGTGGATTTTCGATTAACTACAAAGTTTTTCATCCTGTTATTTCGATCGATGAGGATCTCTGTGTTGCAGAGTTTCCGTTTCTGAAGATATACTTATGGATGATCTGCCATTATATTATCAAGGTTTTTTTGTGAAATTTTTCATATTTAGACACTTTTTTTGCACAAAAGTTTTTTGCACTTAAAAGTTTTTTTATATTTTTTTGTGGTATTGGCATATATATATATTTTTTTTTCTGGACTTATGATTTGATGATTTCTTTATATATATTTATATATTTATACACATTTACTAGCGCAAATTATTTATTTATTTATTGGTACACTTTATATATGGTGATTTTTTGCAGCTGGTACACTATTAGTAAGTTATATAATTTTGACCATAGGCGCTATTATTAATTTTTCTAATATTCCCCCATAGTAAGCATAGTAATTAATCCCCCATATAGTAATTCATCCCCCATATAGTAATTCATCCCCCATAGTAATTCATCCCCCATAGTAATTCATCCCCCATATAGTAATTCATCCCCCATAGTAATTCATCCCCCCATAGTAATTAATCCCCCATATAGTAATTCATCCCCATAGTAATTCATCCCCCATATAGTAATTCATCCCCCATAGTAATTCATCCCCCATAGTATTTAATCCCCCATATAGTAATTCATCCCCCATATAGTAATTCATCCCCCATATAGTAATTCATCCCCCATATAGTAATTAATCCCCCATATAGTAATTCATCCCCCATATAGTAATTCATCCCCCATATAGTAATTCATCCCCCATAGTAATTCATCCCCCATAGTAATTCATCCCCCATATAGTAATTATTCCCCCATAGTAATTCATCCCCCATAGTAATTCATCCCCCATATAGTAATTCATCCCCCCTATAGTAATTCATTCCCCATATTAATTCATCCCCCATATTAAGTCCCCCCTGTGTCAATTCACTTACCTTTGCTTCGCGCGTTCCTCTCGCCGTGTTCCCCCGCCGTTCCGGTGTAGCATGAAAATCTGTCTCCTATGAGGATCTGTCCCCCTCGACGTATCTGCGCATGTGCCAGTTTCAGGCATTAGCAGCTGATCGGCGATCTCTGTCACATGCGCAGATACGTCGAGGGGGACAGATCCTCATAGGAGAGAGATTTTCATGCTACACCGGTCTTCAGGGCGGACTGTGAGAGGAGCCTAGCTGGAGCCTAGCTCCGCGGGCCGGATTAAAAGGTCCGCCGGGCCGTATACGGCCCGCGGGCCGTAGTTTGCCCATTGCTGCTCTAGACCATCTAATGTGCATTGATACATAGGATAACATTGAGCTGCTTCTTCAGGCAAAACACAAAATTCCTGTAGAAACAGTGTTTTTTAATCCAGTGTGCATTGACCCTTATAATCAAGTTACTAATTACATTAAATAATTAAATAACCTAACTAGCACCATCATTACAGTATTGTTGAACTGGCTGTTGTATTGACGAACAGTTTTACTGTTGTATACATACTATGGTCAGTTTCCTACAAGCCCCCCAGGATTTTCTAAACAAAGGGGTTTCTTTAATACTTCTGAAGAGTACATTACCCAGTATATGTAAATCTGAAGAATTCCCATCCTTCCTAGTGTGATTCAGATTTTAAGGAGCAAAAGCTTTTACTTCTTGTCGTCTGTTCTGGGAGAGACCTTACTAAAACAAAATTGTTAGTACTTTTATGGTCTAGAATTAAATGTGAAAAAGGGTGCTGTGCTAATCCAAATACATTAATATACAAGTGCAAAAATCATAGTGAATATACACTATATTGCCAAAAGTATTGGGACACCCCTCCAAATCACTGGATTCAGGAGTTCCAATCACCTCCATGGCCACTGGTGTATAAAATCAAGCACCTAGGCATGTAGACTGCTTCTACAACCATTTGTGAAAGAATGGGTCGCTCTCAGGAGCTCAGTGAATTCAAGCATAGTACCGTGATAGGTTACCACCTGTGCAATAAGTGAAATTTCCTTGCTACTAAATATTCCACGGTCAACTGTTATTGGTATTATAACAAAGTGGATACAACTGGGAACAACATCAACTCAGCCACAAAGTAGTAGGCCATGTAAAATGACAGAGCGGTGTAAGCGCATGCTGAAGCGCACAGTGCGCAGAAGTCACCAACTGTCTGCAGAGTCTATAGCTAAAGACCTCCAAACTTCATGTGGCCTTCAGATTAGCACAACAACAGTGCCTAAAAAGCTTCATGGAATGGGTTTCCATGGCTGAGCAGCTGCATCCAAGCCTTGTAAAGCGTTGGATGCATTGGTGTAAAGCACGCCACCACTGGACTCTAGAGCAGTGGAGACTGGCGTGACCAATCATGCTTCTCTGTCTGGCAATCCGATGGACGTGTCTCAGTTTGGTGGTTGCCAAGAGAACGATACTTGCCTGATTGCATTGTGTCAAGTGTAAAGTGTGGTGGAGGGGGAATTATGGTGTGGGGTTGGTTTTCAGGGGATGTGTAGCTGTAAGTTTGCAGTTGCAAACTACTGTAATAGCTCCACATGTATGCAAGCAAATTGTGATTTTATTATTTAAATCTTACACTATGAGATCTCCTATTCCTTTTGTATCCTATCAAGTGGAGGAGTTCTGACATAAGAAGGTGAATAGAAGACGTAGTGAAGATCTGCAATAATTCCTTATTACAATATATCTGAGAAGGAACTTTCTGACTTTCACTGCAAGGTGGGCCATGGTGTGGAGGTAAGAGGCAGTGGATACAGGTAGTGGTGTACTGCAGTGAAGCAATAGTTACTCTTGTGCGGAGCAATATATTTGTTCACCCTTGAAAGGTGGAATCAAAACACCATTTAGAAGACATTGGTGTGGCCTGTTTTCAACATAGAGACAGAACACTATTATTTACTATGACAGTGTATTGTATATGGTAGTTTGATATAGCACTATTGGGAGGAGTTGCCTGTTATTTTTTATTTTTGTATTTAGATTTATTTGTGCTACACTTTTTTGGGTATATTTAGTATGTTGGTGTGAGAACACATTGCAGTGAGCAGAAGCCACAACAAAAATATTATTTCTTTACTTTTAAATGCACGGTTTATATAATTTGGATATATACACTTTGATATTTGCGTTGTGATATTCTGTTTGGTTTTTGATGCGTTATAATTCACATAATATTGGCACAGTTATTCATTATCATTTTTGCATTTGTATATTAATATACAGTATTTGGATTAGTGCAGCACTTGTTTTCACATTTAATGTTTATGATTATGATATATCTAATATTGTGTGAGCTGCCTTACCTTTATGTATTTTTATTGTGCCCACAAGCATGGTTTCATTTGACTTTCTATAATCTTGGGCAGCACAGTGGCTAAATGGTTAGCACCTTCACCTGGCAGTACTAGGGTTGCTGGTTCAAATCCTGACCATGGCACCGCCTGCCTGGAGTTTGCATATTCTCCCTGTGCCTGCATGAGTTTTCTCCGGGTACTCCAGTTTCCTCCCACTCTTCAAAGACATGCTGGTAGGTTAATTGGCTCCTGTCTAAATTGGCCCTAATATGTGTGTGTATGGATGTGAGTTAGGGACCTTAGATTGTACACTCCTTGAGGGTTAGGGACTGATGTGAATGTACAATGTATATGTAAAGCGCTGAGTAAATTGGCAGTGCTATATAAGTACCTGAAATTAATAAATAATCTAGAATTGATAAAGCATTTTTTGGATTTTTAACTGATGAGTTGACATATAAAGAAATCCTTACATGTTTATTTTTCCAAATATATGGAGACAGTTTGAATGAAATGTCTGAAAACCCACTAATTAAAAGGTAGCCATTTGTTCTATAGAAGACAATGAGCATACATAGCTAATGCTAGTTCAAGTTTTGCTACATATATTGTTTAGGAATTCTTACCTGGGACAATTAAAAGATGCTTGCTAGAACTAAGGACATTGCCATCCTTTATCCACGTTATTGCAGGTGGTGGAAATCCAGTTACATCACATGGCAAGGAAATGAAATCAATCTCTATGGCAGTAACATTTTCAAAAACATCCCCTGTGACTTTGGGGGGAACTGCAACAAAAATGTTAAGAATTACACATAGAGTACATATAAGTAAACACTTGTTTTAGCACTGTTACAGAAGTCTGGTTTTCTTCCAAATAATTTTTGGGTGAGTGTAGCTACTCTAATGGTTGTGCTTGACTTAATTTGCTTACTGAAAGACACTTGTACTAAGAAAGCATAAAAGCTACCATTTATGAAATCCCAAACAAAAAATATATTTTAAAAAAGTGACTCAAAGCAAATTAGGTGACTATTGCACACCTGTGGTCACTTGCACTCTCACTAATAATATAATATGTGGGGCTCCATGGTCAGCTTAGAGCATACATACAAAAGTGGCAGACAGAATGCAATCTGCCTGAAAAGGACCATTTGAATGAGCATACATTGACCAAATTAACTAATAATACAAATTACTTATAAGTAATATGAAAAAAAAACTTTATTTAATCACAAAATAGTACCAAAAAGTAAAAATAATTACTTTCTACCACCATAAAAAAGACAACTTTGTCTTAATACCAAACAGTACGTCTAGAAGTCATACACAAATCCATACACCCCAAAAATGGTCCTATTCACATGATCACATGGACCTTTTCTGGCAGATTGCTTTTCATCCACACAGCCAAACTGATTTAGCAAAAATTTTGTATTAGGAATATACAGAACAATCACCCAGCAGGTACAGATAACCAAGTATATAATTTATGTTCCACAAAGTTTATTGAGAAAAATTCAAAACATATAAATGGTATAAATTGTACAATGTAATACAATGTGCCAAAGAAAAATGCGGTAAAACACAAATCGCACATGCCAAACAATAAGAAATACGCAGGCGAACAAAATAATAAAGCCATCTCGTGTCATCTGTAACAATAATGAAGTCGAACTTGGAAAGAAAAACACGAGAACACAGCAAAAATAAATAAATAAATAAATAAATAAAAAAAAAAAAAAAAAAAAAAAAAGGAAGGCAAACACCAATCATAATCACCACATAGCATACAAAATATCACCAAACGAGCAGGATCATGTATTTGCACCCCCATATATCTTTTATCGTAGAGTAGCAGAGTAGGGGGGAAGGGGATAAAGCTAAAGGTGCTGGGCTTCTGGTGCAAGGAAGAAGTTGCGAAAGAATAGAAAGCTCGGTGTTATCCATGAAGAGCAGCAAAGGTACCACTCAAAGGTAGCCAACGCATATGAAAATAACTCCGTGGAATGGGAGAGGCACATGTGCAAGTGTAATCCGGGTGTGAGATTAGGTTGCCTATGGACAGAAGAATGAACGTATGTGTAGAGGAAAAAAAAAAAAAAAAAGGAAGAAATGAAGTGGAGAAGATGTGAAAAACAGCAAAGACAGTAATGGCAGGTACAGGGCACAAGGAGGAAGGAGTCGGGAGAAAATAAAAAATAAAAAATGGTGAGAAGCTGGAAAGCCAAAGAAGGTAGAAAAAAAGTGTAGAATAAAAAAAAAAAAAAAAAAAAAGGGGGGGGTAAGGGTCAAAGGGGAAGGAGACTAAGGGGGGGGCGGTATGGATAGACATGTCATATAGGTGAAAGCTCCAGGACAGAGCTGGTGTGCTCATCCCCTAGGGGATAGAGACATAAAGCAGACAATCGGGCACCAGGGAAAAGGAGTGTCTCACTACCTGATCAGTGAAAGGGATATAATAGAAAAGTGTTATCGACAGCCTAGCAAGGGTCGAGGAGTCAATACAATACAGAGTGTAATACAAAGCCACAGGTCTGGCTCAGAGTCAGGTAGAAAGACCCATGATGGAGTGGTATTCGTGGGTCGTTCGGAAGTGAATCCAACACGACCAAGTATGGGAGAATTTAGTCGGGTTATCTTGGGAGGAAGCAATCAGCTCCTCCATCTCTGCAATTCTTCCTAGACGAGTTAACCAATCTTTTATTGAGGGGGGTTGAGTAGATCTCCAAAGCACAGGAAGACAGAGTCTAGCAGCATTAATCATATGCATAGCTAACGATCGGAAGTAGAGACGTTTGGGGAGCGGTGTATGGTGGAGGAGAAATTGGGCCGGGGAGAAATCGAGAGGTAAAGTAGACACAGACGAGGTTATACGGTGGACTTCCTGCCAGAAGGGCAGGACGATAGGACAGGACCACCAAATATGGAGAAGGGACCCATCAGGTGCTCCACATCTCCAACAATTATTGGGTAGAGAAGGGTTAAAACGATGAGTTCTGGAAGGGGTAATGTACCAACGGGAAGCTAGCTTGTATCCGTTTTCTTGGGTCGATACATTCAGCGAACATTTGTGGGAGTATGTAAAAATTTGGTCCCAATCTGAGGAAGAAAAATCTATATCAAGGTCTCTCCTCCAAGCTCGGCAAGCGGGGAGCGAGTTAGGATTCCCATCACCGGTGAGAAGGAGGTACATGGATGAGATTAGATGCCGCTGGGGTTCAGCCTTAGAACAAATTGATTCAAAGGGGGTCAGAGGACGAGTCCATTTGTGGCGGTGAGCAGAGGATGTGAGAAAATGCCTGATTTGAAGGTAGGCCCAAAAGGGGAAGGTACGATCCTTCATGGTGCTCGCCAAAGAGGAGTAGGATTTCAATTGGCCTTTATGAAAAAAGTGTTCCGCTTTCACCTGGTCATACGGCCAATGATCCGACAGGAAGGCCTTGTGCATACCCGGAGGGAAATCCGGGTTTAAGCAAAGGGAGCTTAAAGGGTTGGGGGCATCCGAGATGGAGGCCGACTTGCATGTCAAGCGGAAGATGCTCAAGGTAGGACCAATCAGTGGATGAGTGAGAAGGGCCTGGGGGGTATGTTTCGTCAAGAGCCACGGGATCGAAGCTATAGGAGAAGGAGAGAAGGAGTTTTCGAGATGCACCCAGTCTTTGGTAGTTGAATGAATATTCCAATCTATAATTCTGCAAAGATGGCAGGCCCAATGATATTGCCTGAGGTCTGGGAGCCCAATCCCACCCCTGGATTTGGGGAGAACCAATTGGCAGAAAGATATGCGCGGACGCTTGTGGTTCCAAAGGAAGAAGGAGCACATTTTCCTACATGAAGCGAAAAAGGCGGGTGGCAATTGGATAGGTAAGGTTTGAAATAAATAGAGGAGGCGGGGGAGAATGTTCATTTTTAATATAGCAGCTTTGCCGAACCAGGAAAAGCATGGTCGATGCCATTTAGTGAGATCTTCCTGAATGGATTTAAGTGCTGGGATAAAGTTTTTAACGTATAGGTCAGAGAGGTCGCACGTAAGCTGAATGCCCAGGTAAGTGAGAGTCTCACTGTCCCATCTAAACGGGAACTGCGATCGGCAAAATGAGACTACATCAGAAGGGAGGGTGACATTGAGGGCGTATGACTTTGAATGGTTGATTCTAAGGTTCGACATGTATTGAAAAAGTGAGAAATCTTTAAGCAAATTGGGCAATGTGGTCCCAGGTTCCGTTAGAAACAGCAAAATGTCATCCGCATAGGCGGCGAGTTTATACTCTTGAGCCGGTGCGGAAACGCCCTTAATATCTGGGTTGGAACGGAGTTTACGCAGCAGTGGCTCTAACGATAGCACAAAGAGGAGAGGAGAAAGGGGGCAGCCCTGGCGTGTGCCATTGCCGAGAGAGAAATGGTTTGATAAATGGCCATTCACCCGAACCTGTGCCGTGGGTCCAGAATACAAGGTCATGATGAAATTAAGCATGTGTTCTCTCAAACCAATCGCCTGAAGGGTTGCCCTCAAATAATCCCAGGACACTCTGTCAAAGGCCTTCTCAGCGTCCAAAGAGAGAAGGAACCCAGGATTCTTCGATGTGCGAAGCCAATGGATAAGGTTTAGGGCCTTGATAGTATTGTCTCTCGCTTCCCTGCCAGGGATGAAACCCACTTGATCGAGGTTAATCAAAGAAGGGAGTAAGGGGAGGAGAAGGGGTTGGCCAGAATTTTAGCATAAAGTTTCACGTCTACATTCAGAAGGGAGATGGGCCTATAATTGGAAACCAAAGTTGCATCCTTATCTCCTTTGGGTATGACAGTGATGTGCGCTTCTAGAAGGCGATGACACAGCACAGGGAGTGAAGAGAAAGTGTTGAAAGCCGAGAGGAAGGGGTTGGACAAGACGGTTAAAAACTCCTTGTAATATACTGCAGACAGGCCATCAGGGCCTGGGCTTTTACCAGACTTCATTTGTTTGACGGCCCGCGACAGTTCCTCTGCCGTGATATTTTGCTCCAGTTCCAGGGCGGATGTCTCAGAAAGTGCAGAAGGGCTATAAAGATGAAGAAAGTCCGAGATCACCGTGGCTCTGAGTTTGTTGGTTTCAGGTGGGGGACGTTCCGGAGGGAGGTTATATAATGCCTTATAATACTGCTCAAAATGAGAAGCAATGTCAGCATTAGTGGTGGCAAAAGAACCGTCTGGACCCCTGATTTTGTGGATTGTTAAGCTCGACTTTTTCGCTTGAAGGGATCTGGCGAGGAATCTCCCGCTTTTGTTCGCAAACTCATAAAATAATTTTTGAGACAAGACATATCTACGTTTGGCCACCTTGCCCAGTTCGGTCAAAAGCTGCGTGCGAGTGTTTGTGAGTTCAGTCAAGGTAGAAGCTGCTTGACTGTGTTTGTGAACTCTCTCCAAAAACTGGATGCGCTCCATAAGTCGTTGCAAATGTGCTTGTCTCTCCCTTTTACGCTTCGTAGCCATAGCTATGAGAACCCCGCGAATTACGCATTTATGTGCCTCCCATTGCATCAAGGAGGAGGTATCTGAAGTCTGGTTGGTCGCAAAGTAATCCACCAATTGGGAGCGGATCTCGGCTTCGTTCGTTGGGTCGGAAAGAAGGAGAAGGAACACGGGGTACTAAGAGGATGGGAATAGGATTGAGGGGGGGAGAAAAAAAAAAAAAAAAATGAAAGAGAGAAATGAAAGAAAAAGAAAATAAGAAAGGAGAGATGAGGAGAATAGATACAGGTAGGAGAAAAAAAAAAAAACAGAACTACCAGCGGGAGGAGTAGACCAGCTAGTCCACCTAGATATATAAAAAAAGGGGAGAAGAGAAAGGAAGAGAAGATGGGGGGGGGCTAAGGGGTAACAGAAAAGAGAAAGGAGGGAGTAAAAACAGCCGGCAAGAGTCAGTAAAAGCTCTCCGAGCTTACTGTGTGGGGAGCGCAGCGGGCCAAAATCCAAAATAAAAAAAAAAAGCCCGCCGTACGGAAGACCTCAAAAAGTGCAGGGAATGGAGAGGTAGGGCGAGGACAGGGCATGCACAGAGAGGGACTACGCCCAGCCGGCGAGGGAGTGTATCAACCCTCACCTGGTAGGGCGTATGGCTCAGGATTTAGCGAGAGATTGGAGTCAAGAACAAAACAGTAGCCTGCGCTAGGAGGGAAATAAGACAGACAGCAATCCATATCAATGTATGTGAGATACACATATGAACAGAGCACAACGTAGGAATGCTAGAGCGGAAATATGGTGTCACGAGTATACCGTGGTGGAACTACTAGGAATGTCGTCCTCAAAGGTATGGCTTCATAGAACGGTCAGACCGCCCTCTCCTCAGGGAGAGAACAGGCAGTGTCTCACAACACATGAAGTCACAAATCAGAGGAACAGTAAGGCATGACACGTGCAAAAAAAAAACATACAGCTCGAATATTGCATATAAGAAAAAACACAATATACTAAATTGAAAACAGCTAAAATGACATAACGACCCCCCCCACCCGGCCTGGACTCTCAAGGTACCCCCGGAATCGAGCAGCACCTCATATCAGATAGGAGGAAAAGCGTGGGGAGGGAAGAAGAAGGCACAGACAGAGTACCTACAGTGGAGCCTCATCATTGGTACTATATTAGTATGCAGAGGGCGGAAAAGGATACAGAGCGGGCTGGGAGAGACCGATCTCTGCTAGGAGTCTCCATCTGGAGAGCTTATTGAGGTGATGCTCGTTCCCAGGTGCACAATAACAATGTGATGGAGAGAAAAAAAAAAAAAAAAAAAAAAAATTTGGTCCCAAGTCCCCCCCCCCCCACCTATCCCAATCCAAACTCAGCAACCCGCTCATCTGAGTACATGAAAAAGGATAACTGATGCTGAGGACTTCTCATCATCCTCTCCGTACTCGGTCTTCTGGAAACGGTGGAAGGCAAGTAGAATACGATGTGTGCGGGGGGACATAAAATCCTTCAGTGGCGAACCCGAGATCCTCGGAGGTCCCCAGGGTAGGCTCGGAATCAGATGTGCAGGAGACGTAGGAGGATTGGAGCCCTCTGGAGTCCACCCGGGGTCTCTAGATGGCAATAGACCTGTCAGAGGTGTCATGGAGGAAGTTGGGCAATACATTGGTTGTAGACCCGAAAGTCCCGTTGCAGAGCGACCGTGGTGGTGCAAAAAATGGGCGGGTAGAAGGGAGGAGCTTATTGGAACGTTCTGTGCCAAACAATCTGTAAGGGTCAAGAATCGTAGGGATGAGAGCTCAGTGGCCCCAGCTGCATAGGGCCGCCTGTGTGCAAGAGTACCATTGAGTCCAGTCCAGATCAGATGGAGGGAAGACCCCAGGATGATAGATCAGAAAGCTCCATAGGTAAGGCGAAATGGAACATGGAATTTTGCAGACAGAGTCTGAAGAGTGGCTGAATGGATCCTGAGCAGTGAAACCAGTGGTAATGTACAGTAGATTAAGAAAATCAGGACAGAGCTTAGAGAAGGGTCTCTAAGCTTCATGACGAGGCCTTCGATGTGCAGGAGAGGCCGTCGGGCTGGCGATGCTGGTAGAGCCACTGGCTGGAATTCTCGGCGGGGTTGCGGGGACCAATCTGCGTCGGCGAGAGCCAGGGCCCTGCCATTCCATATCACTTGGTGTCGGTCCGGATTCTGGAACACCTGGGAGACGCATATTGCTGTACCAATCGGGGAGGTCGATTAGTGGGATATCCAGGGAAGTACAGAAATTAGGCAGATCCTCCGGAACTCGCAGGTAGGCTGTGCGCCCCTGCGCCTGTGCGGAAAGACAAAATGGGAAACGCCACCTATATGATATGTTATGGGAACGGAGTGCATCCAATAGGGGGCGAAGTTCCCGTCTTTGTTGCAGAGTAAGATTGGAGAGATCCTGGAATAAATGTATTTCTGACCCCTGATATAAGAGGCGCCTTCTGTCCCTGGCGCGCCTGAGGATGTCCTCTTTTAGTGGGAAGCTGACTAGGCAACATATTACATCTCTTGGGGGATCAGAATCTCTGCCCCTGGGACGGAGTGCTCTGTGTGCTCTTTCCAACTCTATAGGCGTGGCCGGCGGGCGACCTAGCAGGTCATTAAAGATCGCCACAACCGTTGTAGAGATGTCGTTCGGTTCCACAGATTCTGGCAAACCACGGAGTCTAATGTTATGTCTGCGTCCACGGTTATCCAAATCCTCTATTTGTCTGTAAAATTCACGGATATGCGATGCGTGTGAGACAGATGTCTGCTGTATATCTGCTATGGCGACTGCATTATTGCGGCTAACAAGTTCCACTCCCTCCAGCCTTGTGCCCAAGGAAAGTAAATCCTCTCGTAGGTCACTGAAGGCGGCGGTGAGTGTGACTTTAATGTCTGCAGCCACCGCCTGAAGATCTCTGAGGGATAATGCCTGGGAGTCAGAGGAGAGATCATGCTGTGGGACTGTGTCTGTGACATGCTCAGTGTCACTGCTTTGAACACAGGCTGCCGTGGAGGAGGAAGGAGGGGGGGGAGAGGGGGAAGCTGCTTGGGCCCTGTCCCTCTGCTGGGAGCGGAACAGCTCCTGTATATGCCGCGATTGCGGCTGATTAGGGACCCGTGGGGAACGGGAACGGGAACCGAGTGTGTTCCGGTCCGTTTTCCCCATGACTATGCGCCCCTGTCTCACCCGATCCTCTGTGCAGAGTGAGGAGAAGTCTTCGGCCGGCGGGAGCTCCTGGCTTAAGCGGCCATTCCGGATCGCGGCAGACCACGCCCCCCAACCAAGTATATAATTTAACATCAAGCATAATACAACAAAGACATACACTCCATTGTTGAATCAAAGATCGTGCATGCATATAGGTGCAATGAGCTACACTGTGTTTTGGGAGTCGAACTCCCTTCCTCAGCTCTGAGGAAGGGAGTTTGACTCCCGAAATGCGTTAACATATTTCACCAAAGGACCCCTGATGTCTGAGACCGTCATCTTGGACTCCTTGTCTCTGTTTTTATGACCTTTTTAATTGTGAGTATGCACTTGTGATTTCTTTATAAATTTCTATTCATCACGGTAATGCACGAGGAGAGTGCGCCCTAATGATCAACTTTGTCTAACGGGAATGTTGGAAATTTTTCATAGGCTAAGACAAAGTGGTAGCTCTCTGTCTTTATTCTGTTTAGGTTTAGGCATCTGTGAGGAGGCATTAATGTTGCCTCCTCGCTGCCTGTTTTAACTCCTAAAAACCTACACCACTGCACCACAACTGCATGGTGAATGAGTGGCATTTGATGGGTTCTACTGCCTGTATAACTGTTGCCCCATCAGCTGCTTTTATTGGTCAAGGGGGAGCAGTTGGGGGGAGGGGGCATGAAACGAGCTGAACCCCCAGAAAAAAGTTATCTACAGCCCTGTTGCACAATTAGCTAATCTAACTTATTATTAGGGATGATTTTGCATTTGTTCAGAAGCGACCACAATACTATATTAGGTTAAAGATGTCAAAACCATCCTCAGCTGTAGAGCAGGTAATCCCCTGGCCACAGCTCATTAGACCAAGAATGACAACAAATGGAAGCTCATCCCTACTTATTATAAATATAAACTTTATATATTGTTAAGGTACTGTAGGTTACAAAAACCGTTGCTTAATGTTGAGTTTATATAGTGCTGGTGCATTATATACCTAACGGTTATATGTATTTCCTTACTAATGCAACTGAACAAATGAAAAGGATGATTACATTAGGAGAGCTTTACCATGGATGTTCAGCTTGAACAATTTCTGTGCACTTCCTGCTACATTCTCCACAATGCAGATGTACCGACCAGTATCTGATAAAACAGTGTTTGAGATCTAAAGGAAAAACATAATGGTAAAATCTGGTTAGACTTTATTATAGTATTATTCATTTGAGTATAAGCAGTGGAGCAAATTAGAATATAAAAAATAAATCAGACATAAACTGGCTTGTATGACAATAACAAGCACTGCATAGATAAATTACATTTGTGCCATGATATTCAGGAATTGAGAGGAAAAAAATGCAATCATCTAGGTTTTCAGTTTCTAATTAAGCCTATATCTACCCCAATGCTATGGATGAATAGCATCAACGTAATATATATTTATGCAGGCAAGTGATATTTGTTCTAAATAAAAGCTGCTGTTTATGTAAAGACATCAAAAAATATTGTAGCATTCTTGTTGCAAAGAGTGTTAATGCATAGCGAGCATTATGATATACAGTAAAAGGTAACATTTAAAATGGAAGCTGTCTATCTATCAAAACACTTTTTCACACATTCTTTCACTTACCTTCATCTAAGTTTTGGGTTAAATGTCTTTATTTACCCACCCAAATGAAAAATACATGCAGGTTTAACTAGATCTGAACAGGAATTGAGGTACACAGGGGAGAGGTTGAAGTACCTCTTTTGAAAGTAAGGCGATACACTTTTTGAGCTACAGTAAGTGTTGTAGTCCTAGGATCTCACAGGACCTCCTGTGCACTCCATTTTTATTGTGAGCAGCAACAAACCAATGGTACCTATCTATTTCACATTCACTTGGAAAAAATAACCCATCCAATCAAATGCTATACCACCCATTGAGAAATTATTGTGTCAGCAAAAGTTGACCTGCATTATCAGAAATCCTGTACTTTTCATATTAAATTCCAGTAACACATCCAGAAAATTAAATTTTTTTGTATAAACGCAGGAAGAACTAGAATCCTGTCTGGGTTTTATTATTACCTGGAGCTCTAGAAGATCCAGATCTTTCCCCAGGGCTTTCTGTCACAGTAACAACAGTGTCACCACAAAGGAAGTGAGGGAAGACTTGCAACAGGACACATGGCAATAAAAAGTTGACATGAGTTCTAACCTTCCTATACTGTACTAAATAAAATATTTTTTATTTCTGTCTGTATTGTTGTTATTGATTGCCCTCATTTTCTGTCTAGTGTTAGGACTGTGGCAGTAAGTGAAGGAAGATCTCTTTAACAGAGCCCCAGATAGCAGCATAACCCGACAAGGATTCTAGCCCTTCCCCACTCTCTCATAAAATAGAACAACATTTTGGCAGGACATTTTAGCAGGTTAAAACATTTACATAGAGAATACTGATACCAACCTGCAAGTATCTTCCATTGGATAATATTTGATAGTGTTTTCCATCTGTAATGGCTTGCCCATCCTTCTGCCAGCTTACTGTTGGAGCAGGATTACTTTCCCCCTCACAGTCCAACAACACTGTCTGATTTGCCAGATATGTTACATCCTCTGACAAATTTTCACTTCCCCCCTCAAACGTTGGTGGAGCTAAATAAAAAGGTTACGTCAAAATTATTTTTACATAGATGTTGCACAGATATAATTCAAATATAAAGCCCAACTCCAGCCATATTTTTTAGTTCTGGATAGAGCAAGGATGGCTAGAAGCTCTGTCAGCTGTATTGCTCTCTTTATTATTCCCACTGTTGAGATACCCCCTCTGCCAGGACAAGAAATTATGAAAATCTGCCTAACCAGGACAAAAAGAAATATTTTTAGTTCTGAACAAGTGTAAGAACATCTGACAATCTTTTTACTATGATTGCCTTCCTGTCCAAGTAACAACTGCACCCCCAATTTCTTGTAAAAAAAACCCCAAACAAACAAACAAACAAAAATAAACATTTGGCTGGAGTTTGGCTTTACTAATGATAAGATTAAGCAAGGTTTCTGAAGGAGAACCTTTGGAGACAAATAGAAAATGTCATAAATTGACTATAGCAAAAATACAGTAAACAGTATTCTCATCTAACAAACACATATTTAGCATAAATTCCTCCATGACCTCAAAAGAAAAAGGTTACAATGCAATCAGGCTAGCTTAGTATGGTCCTGTAAGGTTCAATAAAATGTAATTAAGATGAAGACACCAATTTTTGTTTGTTTACCTGATATGCATATAATTAGTGGTGTACCTACATCTCACCTGCATGGGCAGCTTTTTATTGAACATTCAAAAGCATTTTTTACTGTGATTCATTTACATTAATTATACAAGACAATAAAAGGTGTTATAAAACACTAGAAAATAATAATGCTTCTCCTAGCATCTAATCACATAATAGCTGAATTTATAAAGTTAAGGTTTTTAAAATTAGCGTAGAATACTTACATAGTACTCGCACATTATACTGAAGGGAATCCTCTCCTGCCTCATTTACAGCAACGCAGCTATATGTCCCAGCATCCCCCATGCGTGCTCTTGCAATCTGTAGACTGTGTCCACCTATAAATAAATTAGTTTATAAGGTTTGTATTTATGATGTGTATATTAAAATTTCAATTAAATAAAATTACAATAAATTATACATATACATACATTTCTTGTAGAAGAAATTTCATTGGGTGAAGACTTGAATTAGTTATTGTTATACCATTTCCTCCTGTCCCACTACTGTTAGTAATTAAATAAAAGTACAATAAATTATACATATACATAAATTTCTTGCAGAAGACATTTCAGTGGGTGAAGACTTGATTTAGTTATTTCCTCCTATCCCCCTACTGTTAGTGCAATTGGAGAGATGGGAAAGAAGAAGAGACTTGAATAAAAAAATTTCAAAACTTAGACTTAAGTAAATTAAACTTTAATATGGTCAGGGACTGTTAGGACAAGTAGATCTGTGCGTATGTGCAGCAGAGGCAAAGAGGTGGCTTCCCTTGGTATACTTACCAAAGGCCTATTTGTTCTCATTATCAGTGGAAGAACAGTAATCTTATATAGTGTTTTTGTAGGTCAGGCCTGGACTAGCCAAATAAAATATTAATAATAAGAGGATCAGACACAGGGGTGTTGCTTTGAATGCCAAAGGTTGTGTGATGGAAATATGGCCCTAAGTACTACTCTCAGGGGCTTCAAACTTTCAGAAATACTTTTGTTTACAGTATGTTATTGTACATAATTACAATGGTTTCTAAAACAGAATTTGTTTCCTGTCCATATTCTCTCAAGAAGCAGAAATGAATCAGAAAATAAGAATAGGCACCTGAAGAACACAGTCTACTAATACCAATGTGCACACACCCATATATACACCCATATATACAGTAAGTACTGATCACTATAAGACACCCTAATTGTGTGCATAGAAGACAGATACTTGGATATCTGCAAACAGTGAGCAAAACGAGGTACTGGCTATATGCCCCCAGTCATACTAATATATGGTTAACCTTTCTCTGTAAATAATTCTGTTAAAGATTTCAACAGTCATATTTTTCCTTGTGATTTATGACAGAGTCATAGTGCAACATAGAATGAACGAGTACCTGGTAATATAAATGCCTTGTCGCTGGAGGTTAGAACCTTTCCGTCTTTATGCCATGTGATAGTTGGTGGTGGAATGGCATTAGTTTCACAATACAGAGTAAATGGATTGTTGACAATAACATCTTTGCTCTCTCCAATTCTTTCCACATTGCTGCTGTCAATATTCAGCAGGAGACTAGACAACTTCAGGAAGTTTGGAGGCACTGGTAGGTCAAAATAAGAGATAGAATGAATCTGAAAAAAACACTATAAAGCAAATCTATGTTTCCAAGAAACAAGCTATTTCCCAATGATCTAATTTCAAGTAAAATGATGGTCTGCAGCATGATTAACATCCTGCATTGCTTACAGTTTCCTTTTAGTGCAAACGTCCCACAAATATTTGTTGATCCTGCTGGAGAAGTCCACCTAAGGCAGCTTTCTTTGATGGTGATGCTATAATGCTGCACTACTCCTAAATCCAGAGCAGATTTGCCATTCTTATGTGCACTGTGCCTGCTTGTACTACAGCGGGACTGAACAAAAATGTTTCAGGGGTTGTAGCAGTCACTGCATCAGTTGCTGAAGCTCTCCCATATCTATCAGTATGTGGCTGGGCCTTAATGGTAGTGCACACTGAATTTGCCAATAAGAGCAAACAACTCTCTAATTAAAATCCCTTAAAAGAGATTTTACCAAAAATTGTTGTTTAGATCTGATGACAGCTTTCAGAAGTTATAACTGATAATGATAGTGACAACTTCTGTCATTAAAAACTGTAAAAAAAAGCAAAAAAGGTATGTAACAGCAACTACTAAGGGGTTTCGAATACTATGGACTAAAAACCATTAATTTAGCACTTACCCATTGCTTACAATATCCATTGAAAAAAAACATGTAGCTGGAAAGTAACGATACAGCATAATGCTTCCAAAACACAGGTATCAGGTATGGTGTTTTCAAAGCATTTATATGTGTGGTGCAAATCAACATTAGTCTCCTTTAACCAAAACATATTTTTTGTATGTTACTCAAAAGATCATTCTAAGCATTATTGGAAAAATCCCAACATGTGTTCTCATTGCTCTTTGAGTAATATCTTCTTTTCTGCCACTGAAACAGGTCAATGTTACACAGAGCTTTTGTATTGGTGTCTGGAGCCAGACCATGAATGCTGCTGGGATTCATAGGTTCAGATTTCTTAACCTTCTAGGTTATAACCACCTTACTTTTAATTTATTGAAGTCTTGAAAATAATAAAAGAAATTTCTAACCTTGTATAATGACATCAAAATCCAGTTCATCTTCTCCAGCAACATTAGAGGCCACACAGGTATAACGTCCTGTATCAGACAAGTCTGCTTTATCTACATAAAGTTTGTTACCATTAACTGTTAGACTCTTAGGATCAAGAGGCTGTTGAAAAGTATAGTAAAGTTATGTTAAAGACTGTAGTCATAAAAAGCATAACAAATTCAGAATGCCAACAGTAAAGCATCAAGTTATAGAAACAATTTGCAATGGCTCACAAAATATTTGTGACCTTAGCTGGTTTTAAAGCAAATATTCCATCCTGGGGCCATGTGCAGAAACTAAACAGCAGAAACTTGGTTATATTAACTAAAAGAGTGAGTTGTGTCGATGGTCAGGTGCTGATTAGGGCATGCAGAAACAAGGCAATGGAAATTGTTGGCTTTGGTTTAGCACTCACAGACTGTAAATCTGCAAAACACCTACACAAACTGAACACCTAATATGCGATAATCTGTTAAGGTTAATTCATAAAAGGAAAAGGAAGTTTAAAAAAAGGCGCAATAATTCCTTATCCTCTGAGGGTGTTGGAATCTGGTTGGAGAGAGTGTACAGCTCAGCTGTGGAGGTGTTTGAGTGTAATCTGCTGCAGTTTAACCTGCTGAGAAGGAGGATTAGATGGAGGAGATGAGTTGTCATCAGGGCACCCAGGCATTTTCCCAAGCGCACTTCATTGGATTACTTCACAGAGGCTGAAGCCCTAAAAAGGTTTTGTCTGACGAAAGATCTCATTCTCAAACTTTACTTCACATTGTGTTTTGTGTTGAAGACCACCACCCAGTGGAGTCATGCAATACCTGACATGACAAAATTGTTAGCAGTGCTCCATTTCCTGGGGAAGGCCTTCTTTTAAATGGTTGCTGGTGACGTGGTAGGAATGTCTCAGGCTTCTTTCTGTTTTTGTACTGGGAGTTCTACATGATTTCTGTACCATAGACTACTACATACATATATATGGCATCATCACGCCAAGAGTGGGATCAAATCAAAAGTGAATTTCATGCCATGACATCTATCTTCAATGTAATAGCTGTAATAAATTTAACACAGTCCCCTTATTCTGTATGTTGTACAGAGTCCCTATGTACAGAGACCAGGGTCCCTGCAGGTTTCAAAATGCATCAGCCTAGAGGGACCCCAGTAAGGTCCCCTATGTTCTGGAGACTGTTGAGTCTAGGAGTGCTGAGCTAGGGACGAGTGGCTTGATCAGCAATTTGAATTCTTACGTTTGTGAGTAGAATGTACATTGAATTTGTAATACATTTGTGGGATAATGCACTAGGCTGGTGTGCCCTCTTCTGTTAATTTTTTAGCAAAAATTTCAGACCGGTTGTTTTTTTATTAGAAAATTTGCAGGTGATGTGCCAAATCACACAAGTGTTCAAGTTCCTCCCAAAAGCCACTTCTAAATAATGCAAAAAGGCAGGATTTGGTTTTAAAGTTCATACTACAGTTTTGGTGTTTTTTCACTTAAGTATCATTTAGAAACTTTTCACTCATTTGGAACACTTTTCCATATAACATAGAGCTCTCAGAGTATTCATGTATAGTTAGTTCACCATGCTTTGTGAGAGTGTTTTTTAGATTCTTTCTCTATTTTGAAGAGCTTTTACTAAAAATTTACTTTTACCAGCAGTAGAACTTTTTAACCCCATGAATGTAGAATCTCAAAACTACTACAATACACTAAGTATAAATGTTATTATTTGTATACTAGGTGAAAGTGTTACTGTTTGGGAAACATAGGCTGTCATACCAATTTCCTCTAATAAGCCCTAAACACTGACTGTCGATAGATATATATTTAGATTGTATTTGGTACTACTGAAGAATAAAACCATGCACCAAACATTTGCCACATGCTTAGTTGTATGTTTGTTTGCATCTTTTGCTTTCCAACAGACAGTAGTAGATGTTCTTTCCTATCAAAGTAGTAACATACTGTATACAGTGCAGCACAAATTAATCAAACTCAAAGGAACAATGAAAAAATGTCACAAACCTGCCCATCTTTGTACCATCTAACTGTGGCCACTGGGAAAGCCTGCACATTACATTCTAGTGAAATGTTTGTGCCTACTTTAGCTTTGATCTGCTTTGATAAATATCCAGTTGCTGCAAGAATATCCTTTGTAATTTGAGGGGGAGCTGGAAACAGGGAACAGAAAGAGTCAAAAGGCATTCTTTGGGCTTATGGATGCTAAAATGTAGTTGGTACTTATTTTTTTAGCTCAACATACTGTAAACTTTCAAATTATAATGATGTTCAGCCATTCCTGCCTCATTAACTGCAATGCAGCTGTACTTTCCAAAGCTGTCTTCTTGGGCCTTCAAGATCTGTAGCGTACGTCCTCCTGTACAGAACACACAATATATAAAAAAAAAAAAACCACAATATTTCCAATATCCCAATTTCCTTTCCTTAGTTAAAGCGTAAGTGTAGCTAAAATAAAAAAACAGGAAAATCAGCAGAAGTAGCATAAGTTACAGTCAGTAGGATGTTTACCTTGTGCTGATTCTTCTTCTGTTGGTAGACATTTTCCTCCATCCATGCCTGTCCACCCCTGCCAGCAAAATCTTCTGATGTGGTCGAGATTAATACAATTGAGGGGCCATCACAGGCTCTCATAAAGAGAACCTGACTATGCCTGCCTTTTCCACCCAGCTGTTCCAGTCATAGAAGTCATTCTACAGCTTCAATGAATAAAACAGGCTGTATGCATGGAGGGGGCAGACCTATCAATCATCCAACCATCCTCTATTCATAGATTGTGCTTCATCCCTAGAAGTTGTATTATGACTTCTATGAGGCAGAAAGGGCAGGCATAGTCAGGTTCAATTTGTGAAAGGTATTACCCCCGCTGCACTAAGAGATTATGGTGGCAAGGATGGAGTAGGCATTGATGGAGGAGAAAACACATCCTTTATGTGCCTTGTGCTGATGTAACTGTTTCTTATTTTCGCTACACTTAGTCTCTAAGGCTTTGCAAACAAATGTATAGACCAAATTATATATATATGCTTCAAAAACTAAATTTTACGTGTTTTAAAAACTATTCCTAAAAAACACTCAAAAATCACTAGGATATACACCTCTAATGATATGTAAGAAAATTCCTTATAATTATGGTTGCATTGTGTACAAACATATGAGATAAAATACTGTACAGTACCTGTATGTCCCTAAGCCAGATAAGGGGGTAGTGTTTTATTTACTCAGATGGAGTTAACATCTTGTATGTCATGGTCCCATACTAGTTTGTAAAGGATTGTAAGATTAGTTAACACCTGGACATGGAAGCCGCAATAGTAAGATGTCTGCCAATAGTGCCCCTTACGGCTGGTATTCAAACCACTTCATGGTTTCTCATATATCCAAAACTGTTAAAAGCAATGTTCTCTGATGTAGTGATGGTGCTCCATAATCAAATATAATGTAAGGTGACTTAGCATGTGTTCTCTTCATTATCCTTTTTGGATATAAATCCTTTTTGCTATAAATCAACTCTCATCTTATAACCAAATAAAGTAGATGGCCATATGTACAGTACATAATCGCAGAGTCAATAAATCATGCAGTGTGGTTTTCTATACATTAACAGTGGTATAGTCTTGTAATTTACAGATACTCTGTGTATGCACAAATTTTAGGCACATTTCTCCCATAAAGTGTGTTTCAAAGCAGATATATGGTCTACGCACCATCTACACAAGGGGGTGCTTAATTGACAGTCAAATATCAAAATGTACATATAGTTTTGTACAAATCAGCATCTATCAAGTCCATACAATCTATTATTTATTATTTCAGGTACATATATAGCACCGTCAATTTACACAGCGCTTTACAATCTAAGTTCCCTAACTCACAATTATACATACACACACTAGAGCCAATTTACCTACCAGCATGTCTTTGGAGTGTGGGAAGAAACCGGAGTACCCACAGCAAACCCATGCAGGCACAGGGAGAACATGCAAACTCCAGGCAGGTGGTGCCGTGGTTGGGATTCGAACCATCGACCCTAGTACTGCCAGACCAAAGTGCTAACCATTTAGCCACTGTGCTGCCCAATCTAGCACAAATACATGAAAGCACAAGTGGCAGTATACGATGTGTAACACTATGGCAGACAATTAGATGACCTTTGATACTGTAGGTATCAGCTGCTGATATAGGTACCGGCATAAGGGGTAAAAGCCCCTCAGGTACTTATCAGTCTCTATATGATCCCTGATGATTTTGAATATCCTCACCAGAAGGGCAAACAGGAGTAAGCCTTTGCTTACTTTTCCTACTCAATTAAAAAAAAAAAGTTCTGGCTTTAACAGTTTTACTGATTGGAAATAGTAATCAGAAAACACTGAAACTAGGAAAACAGGAACATATGTAATTTGTAGTTTGAAAAGGTGACAACATTACCTGGAAGAATTCTCATGTTATCCTTGGACCTTATTTGTTGTCCATCTTTATACCAGGCTATGGTGGCTGTGGGATGGGAATGAACTTCACAAGCCAGTGATACAGAGCTGTGCAAAATTACACTGATATCCTCAGGAGATTCTTTCGGTTTAGCATCAGAGATTACCGGATATACTGTGAAATAGAATTTTGAAGCTTGTTCAAAGTTGAATTGTTGCAATAATAATACAAATCTTAAAGCTGAACCAGGGGCGGACTGACCATTTGGAAACTCAGGCACTGCCCAAGGGCCCAGGGTCAGTAGGGGGCCCCATGAGATGCCCCTGGTACCTTTTTCATAGGCTTTTTTGAGTTTGGACAAGGACACAGGGGACCCATGATCCCTTATTGCCAGGGGGCCCCATGAGTTGTCAGTCTGCCCCTGAGCTGAACTCCAGACCAGGGGCGGACTGACAACTCAAGGGGCCCCCGGGCAATAGGGCATCATGGGGCCCCTGTGTCCTCGTCCACACTCAAACCACACCCAAAAAAGCAGATGAATAAGCCTATGAAAGGTACAAGGAGCATCCCATGGGGCCCCCTACTGACCCCAGGCCCTCAGGCAGTGCCCAAGAGCCCAAATGGTCAGTCCAGCCCTGCTCCAGACAAATATAAAAAGACACAAATTAATACAGCTCGCTATTCATTATTACATCAATAAATATATTCATTACAATGCAAGCAGTGTAATTACCTCAATGTGTTTTGATATAATCTCTTCTGTACAGAAGAACTGAGAGAGGGGGAAGCAGTGCAAGGAAACAGACAGTTGTGTTGAACTGCTGATGCTTTAACCAGGGACATGCTGACAGAAGAAGAGAGCAGACAATGAGAAGAACTCATTGGAGTGAGTCTTCTCATTTCACAGTCCAGTCATAAGATGGGTGGAGAACTGACCAATAAAAACTGCTTAACTGCAGTACAAACAATTTAGGTCTCTTCCCCTGCCAGACAGGGTTGTGCTGTGTGGCAGAGCTGCCTAAATGTCGGCCCTGGATGGACTTGAATACTAATCCTTTGTCATTTAAAACAGTTCTCTTATAATATACTGTATGTTATCTGTGCATTTAGCTGCTTGCCTGGAGTTCAAGTTTAATAAGAATTTGCCTTTTCATGGAAGATGAAAATACATCAAAATACAACTATTTAAATTAATTGGCTTATTCATATTCTAATAAACTTACCCATTACAGAAAGACTAAAGCTTCTGCTTTTATCCCCTGCCAAATTCGAAACAATGCAAATGTATCTTCCTGTGTCAGTTTCCATGGTACTGATAATTTGAAAGTGCTGGCCGCCATCTTTAATACGATGATGGTTGTCCTCTTGTAATGGCTGTCCATCTTTTAGCCAGGTTATTTGTGGTACAGGATTGCCTAAACAAAGTTACAAAGTTACTATGGCAGGTAGAAATTCCTCATGTAAATGTGTTTTACAGTTTATTGCAATTAAACAACTTTGCCTAACATGCATTGTAGATTGTGGTTTACAAGACTGTAGACATCAAACTGCCAGTAGGCAGACATATCTGGGAAGAAATTGTTTTGTAGATCACTATCTGTCAAACATAAGCCAAAACCTTGCTTATATCCCTTGTCTATATTGCTATGGTATACATTAACTACAAAGAGAGCATAGCTATGTCTTTATGAGCACCTTGCCTATCTGTGCCGTAGGTTTACCAATGAAACAGAATTGTTTGAAGCACAGCCTCTCAGTTAAATAATAGTAAGATTGACAAAAAGACGCTTGAAAACTCGTTATAAACTTCAAAGGGTATATAATATAGTCATTATCATAACAATAAAAT
Organism: Staurois parvus; assembly: GCF_062004578.1. Lineage (NCBI taxonomy): Eukaryota > Metazoa > Chordata > Amphibia > Anura > Ranidae > Staurois > Staurois parvus. The sequence goes on along the minus strand of NW_028318006.1, from coordinate 2,895,059 downwards.
AATAACAAACAAAAAACTGCCAAACATGCTAACATTAAAAACGATTAAAAAATATAATTAATATAAGGCATCTAAAACAGTAAAGAACCACCTCTACAAGGAGGAAGCAATCAAATACTCCCTTTGTGCCATATCCTATATTTATGTTTCAATATTTTTATTAAATTTTTCAGAGAAAAACAATGAAGTGCGATGTGGTTCATTCATACAGTATTACATTAGACGATATATAGTTAAACATTTTTGTTGTTGTTCCACCCAATGGTAGATGGAGGTGTAGAACTTGTTTAGCAATATCATCAGAGGTATTCATATATAGGAACCTTGGTGGGGAGTTTGGTTGTTAGGGGGGTTTTGGTGGGGGGGTGGGGAAGGAGAGAATATAACTGGGTAATTGATGATATACAAGTCTTGGTTTGGGCGGTAAGTCAACTAATAAAGTGTCATCAGGATTGTACAGAACATTTTGGGTGCTTTAGCCATTGGGTCCATTGGTTGTTAAATTTGTGATAGGAAGAAGTATTAATTGCAGATAGTTTTTCCATTTCACATTGGGTGTTAAGGTCTGTAATTAATGAAGTGATTGAGGGGGTATTATTTGTGTTCCATAATCTGGTAATGTTAATTTTGGCGGCAAAGAGTATGGGTAATAATTGTTCGGGAATGAGGAGGGAGTATCTTGATCCCGATGTGTAGGAGTGCTAATGAGGGTTTCGGGTTTAACAAGATTTTGTTTATTTCGGAGATTAATTGAAAAGTAGTATTCCAGAAGGATCTGAGTGACTTACATGACCAAAGGCATATCCTATATTTAAAAACACTTTCAGCCAACACATATCCCCTGCTTGAATTTCCCAAGCACAAGTCCATGGCTACTAAATTATGCTCTTTTTTGATAAAGGTAATGGGTTTCTTGTTTTCTTTTTACTTTTTTTTTTTATTTCTTTTACTTTTATATCAGTACCACCCACTGAAATTTTATTTTATTATATCTATTATACATCTTTCTCTACACTTTAGGACACTTTCCAGGAGCTTTTAGAGTTGGAGGCCTAAAGGGAGCTTTTCAATTTCTGGCTTAAGATATGTGTCTCAATAATAGTAGCAGGGTTTAGCAACAGTCAACTGAAACCGTATATTTTTCTTTTTGTTTGTACACCTGTGGCCATTGAGGTGCTTGGAATACCTGAATCTAATGATTTGCAGGGGTGTCTCAATTCTGTTGTCAATATAGTGTATATATACAGTATTTGCGCTCATTGGCTACTTTATTAGGTACACCTTGCTAATGCAAAGAATATATCCCCCACACCATTACACCGCCACCAACAGCCTTGATACAAGGCAGGATGGATCTATGGTTTCATGTTGTTTACGCTAATTCTGACTCAACCATCTGAATGTTGCAGCTGAAATCGAATGCCCATTCTCTTCTGACCTCTGACATTAACACGGCATTTGTTTCCACACAACTGCTGCTCACTGGATATTATCTATTTTGTGCATGAGAATCCCAGTAGATCAGCAGTTTTTCTTGGAGTCTCAGCTAATTAGCTGCATCTTCATATTGCATCAAAGGCTTTTGATGAGAGTTCTTCCAAAGTCTCACAATTCAAGCTCCATCACTTGTGTGCCTCTTGGGATCACTATATCCCTCTGACTATAGAGTAATCTCCATAATCTTGTATTTCTGCTTTATAGAGCCAACATGAGAATATATTTTTAGACAGACCAGTTACTGAATTTGTTCAACAAACTCCTCTCATCCCAGTACAAACTGCAACCTAACCCCCAGCACATATTCCTGACTTCACCGATTAATTCACTGACAGGTAGGTGCATTTAGCACAGGCACATGAGTTTCTGTTGTTACTTTAACATTTTTTAAATAATATTGTCATTATATGCACAGCTGTACAGGTTTCAGAAATAAAACAGTCTTTGAATACCTGTTGCTTCACAGGAAAGGACAACGTCACTTTTTTCTTTCACCTTTATATCTTCCAAAACATCTCCTGTAAGTCTTGGTGGCACTAAAATCAAAAGTTTATTTTCATTGTTAGCTTTATAGAGGTAAACAGTCAGATAACACAAAATATTTTCAATTATACACCAGAAAAGGTAAAAATCCTGTGGACTTTTCAGGTACCCACGCAACAAGGCTGTAAATTAATTGGTTTTCGTGAAAGTTATAGCGTTTACAAATGGCGGTATATATACTAAGCTTTTTAACAAAAATTATTTTACTAGTAATGGCGGTGATCAGCGACTTATAGCAGGTCTGCGGCGGGCATTCTGACACTGGGTTGGAACTGACTTGGTGTCACTGACATTTCCAGTGACACCAATACGGTGATCAGTGCTAATAAAAAGCACTGACACTGTACTAATGGCACTGGGCATGAAGGGGTTAACATCTGGGTGATCAAAGGGTTAACTGTGTGCTGTGTGTCATTTTACATAATGGGCTGTGTTTGTGCTTCACTGTAAGCACTCTGCTATGCACAGTCATGCAAAGCAGTGTGCTGGAGCTGACAGGGGAGAAAACTGTCTTGTTTACAAACAGTTCTCCCCCCACCCCCATTGGAGAAGCTCGGCAATCACTGGGCACAGGCGAGTAATCACCGTCTGGGACCCGGTGATTGAAAGCCACAGCCGCGAATGGCGATGCAGGTAGGGTGCGTGCATGCCTCGAGCGTGCCCCCTACCCAAAGATGCAAAATCATGTGTATATACATGATTTTGCACACAGCTGCCGCCCTATAGCAGTATTTCTGCTATGCAGCGGAGCTAAAGCGGTTAAATAGCTGGCAAAATGACAGCTCCCATCAGCTTCACTTTGCTTGTAAACAAAGTAACTGGGGATTCCATTTATCTATACCAGACTGCTAATGAGGACATCCACTCAAATTTTATAGTAGACCTTTCCTGTCTGGTAAGGATGTTAAAGGGGAACCCCATGCAAAATCAAGAAAAAGCACCGTGCCCCCAAGAAATCAATACCAGATTCTTATCCAAGCCTGCATCATAACAGGCTGAGAAAGAGGGGAGATGAGAGTGCTCCCCCATCCTGAACCATACCAGCCCACATTCTCTCAACATGGAGAAATTATCTCAACAATAACAGACTTGCTGGCCAGATCACCAGGTGACAATAAAGGAAGAAAAGGAAAATAATGAAGCCACCACATCAAAGAATTGGTAAGCCATAATATATTAACATCCAGGATCATTGTTTATTGTAATAATTGGCATAGCACAATAATAGCAATGTACAAATCACTACAAGGGAATACAGTGACAACAGTATCTAAGCACATGTAACAGGAGATACAAATCAAGGCATTGCAACCGCTCAAATGCAGAAAGGACAGGGTTCACATAAAGGAGGGGGGAGAAAACTCCCCAAAAAGGTATCAATTACACTGTCAAAGTTAATGCAACCAATTTAAAGAAAACAAGAAACAAGAACAAGATAACCTGTTTATTGTGCCATCCACAGTTGCCAAACCTCATATTTTCCAGGACAACCCCTAATAATATATGTCAGTTTTTACATAGGTAACACTGCATCAAAAGAAGCTTCCCACAAGGCCATCAGGAAGGCGGGGGGGTCTAATTGCACAATATCTCCTTTTTTAGTGTAGCGAGGCCTTTGCTCATCATGCTGTATTCCCAATAATGCAAGCTCAAGGGACAGTGAGAGGGACAGCTGTAGACAGGCATTGATACAGATGAACAGAATTGCCCCCCTCTAGGACAGGCCCAGAACATATGGAAATAAGTGCTTTCACATGTATGACAGCAGGGACAGGTAGTAGATCTCTGTGGGCAGATCCTTTGCAATCTCTGAGATGTATACTACACTTTGTGCAAAAATTGTGTCTGTATCAGTTTATCTCTGGAGGAGATAACCAATTTGGAGCTATCCTCAAAACATTCCTCCCAGGACTCCATATCCAAGGTGGGAATATTGTCCCACCACTTATCCCACAGCTTATCCATTTTGGAAGGATCCACACTAAGGAGAGCCAAAAAGAGGGAAGTAAAGGATTCCTGTGCAAGAAGATCCTCTATTGGATCAGTCTCCAGTCCAGGGGGAGTAGGAAGTTGTGCTCACGCTGCATGGCACAATTGATAGTATCTAAAGTACATCCAACTAGGCAATCTGTGTTTAGTAGAAAGATCCCTAAAAGATAGCAAAGGAGCATAATGTCTCTAAGCATCCTAACACCGTAGCGAACCCACACCTGGGAGTCTGGCAACTGTCTGAAATGGGATAAAGACAGACTACCCCACAATGGACAATATGGGGACCACTGACTGGGTTGTAGAAAGTGTTTCCTAGCTGCAGTCCAGACATGAAGCGTAACCCTAGTAGGGAGTGGAAGGGAAGTATAGGCCCGAGGGCCTCTATACACAAGATTGCTAATTTCCATAAGGGAACCCAACAGGGCTGCCTCAAGGCATTTGTCCGAGACCCCATAAACCACCATCTCACAGTTACCAAGACAGCTGCCCAATAACAGACCAAAAAGTTAAGCAGGGCCAAATCTCCACAGTGTACCAGCAACTGAATCCTCACTTGCACAACTGCAATTTTACACTGCTTGTACTGCTTCATCTTTTAAATGTTTATAGATTTCAGTGTGTGACATTGTCTGATTGTATAGTATAGAAAATGTACTGTATATAGTAACTAAGTGTGTAGCAAAGACTTACGTATGGTGCTGTGGTTTCAATGTATGTGTGTGTGTACATATGCATAAATGTTTATCTATGTGCAAAGTATACTGCACATAGATAAACAAAAAAAAATTGAAAGTAGCTACAAATACTGTAGATGCTTAATTTTAAAAAAGGACACTTACCTGTCCAGGGATCCAATACTGTCCTTACCCGGGCCGTTTTTCACTGGTGTTTGGGTCCCTGGCTCCAGCATGTTTATTTGTGGAAAGCCGATTGTGAATCCTTGCGGCTTCAAAATGGGCAAATTGTGTTTTCCCCATGAAATGAAAAGAGGGAAATGTTGGCTTCCCTGAGTGTTCCTTACCTATTTGTCCTCTAGTGCAGAAGATTGACCAGCCTTCATTGCTTAAGGAGTAACTCCACTTTTCCTCTCTTCCCACTTGCTGGTGGGGTGATCCTTTTCCATGCTGCACCCTGTGAACGGTCTTGCAGCCTCGTGGGACCTGTGACATGTTCCAAGGGGCTACAAGTGCGGGGTCCAGCTTCTGCTTGGATTGCCTAAACAATCCAGGCAGAAGTGGGAGCGAGTACCTGTCAAAACTAGGTAACCGCTCCTTAAATAAAAAAAAAAAGTGTCCAAAAGTTGAAAGGGAGGAGGGATAAAAGCAGAACTTCCCTTTAGGGGTGAAGTGCCACTTTAAAAGCACAAGAACATTGTATATTTTCTGAAAGCAGAGGCCCTGTAGAATAATAGGATAGTAGTTGCCGTTTCTTATGTTGCACAATATTTGGACAACTGTTTACTAAATGCATATTTTCAGGAAAAATATAATAAAATGAGTATTATTGCAAACACACTTAATATAATACCCATTTTGTTTTTGTAAAATATAAAAGGTTGTGTTGATTAAATAGATATCAAGCATGTTAAGTCTTAAAATTGCCTGTGATATTGCGAAAAATTATGGTACCTGACATTTGTGGAGATACCTCATGTGTGGTGTAATTGTAGTTTGCATTTGTGAGCGTGTGCTGCGCATCAAGGGTTATACTTGTTTTTTTTATATATATAAATGTTAATATAATTGTTTTTTTACTTTTTTAAATATATATTTTTAACTTTATTGTTGTAATAAGGGGGCTAACAAACGCCAACTTGATAGCATTGGGCAGGTGTCAGGTACTCTTTTTGGGTGCGTTGGGGGGCCTATTAGACTCAGAAGAGCCTGGGAAAAATTAAGAGACTGTGCCAGGTTAGGGCTCACCACCCGCACTGTAAAAGTGATCAGGTAGCTATACAGCCACCCATATCAATTTGATTTTACAGCACAAGCCAAGCTAAAGAAGCAGAGCACAAGTTTAAACCTGTTATTGTTGCCATGTTATTGCTGCCATGAGACCCTTTACTCTCTGGACATAGTATGTACATCCAAAGAGATAAATTGGTTAAACTGAGGGCATATTCTTTGTATGTCTGTATACACTAAGCCAATAAAGCTGATATTGATTCTAAAGTCTCATCTAGGATTCAAACTTAAGACAGTTACCTGATTAGACCAAAAACAGTAACTGTGTTATATCTTTAGTAAAGATGAAGACATTAGTGACAAAAATGTATTTATTTGTTTCATTAAGAATCAAAATTCTGACAATATTTTAGGTATTCAGAGATTCGGATGTATCCAAATTTCTGAGTCGCAATAGTAACAAATTTCAAAGAATCCAAAATAATTTATAATTAAACAAATTATCTGAATTCAAAATAGAAATATATCGCAATAAATACAGTAAGGTATAAAAGTGAAATAAGATGATGATTGCTAAAACAGAATAGAATAAAATAGAGCAAAACAGAATAGAAAATAGAATAGAAAAGAAATGAATAGAATAGATTAGAATAGAAAAAACTAACACAATATAATGAAATTAACTAGAATATATTAGAATAGAATAGAATAGATTAGAATAGAATAATATAAAATAGAATGAATATAGCCGTCTTCCGAAATTCGAATTTCAAATTTGAAATGAAACTGAATATATGAAACTAAATCTGAAAATGAGTCATTCAAACATAACGAATATGACGAAACAAAATTATTGACTTAACAAACAAATACGAAGAAACACATTTTTTTTTTAGTAGAAAGCTCTGCAGCAAAAACCAATCACGTACCTAATACATTGAGGTGGAACTCTTTATTTTTCACTCCAGCAGCATTGGATACAACACACTGGTATCTCCCAGCATCAGAGGGGGCTATGTGCACAAATCGTAAGGTCATACCACCTGTCACAGAATATATCATATCATTTAATGGACACCAGAAAGTTAATTAGAGTTAACCAAAATAATTTCAAGACCAAATACTGTACATGTTGCATATGGGTTGATACTGTATATAAAGTTTACAACATAAAATTGAATTTGTCAGAGGCTTTATATGGAAATAAACTGAAATACCTGACATCACTTGGGGCATATTGTTTGGGTGGATGGGCTGACCATCTTTGAACCATGTTATTTTGGGTGGTGGGATACCTGATACTTCACATGTTAACGTCACTGGATTTCTCTCCACTACACTTACATTTTCATGCTCTTCCAACAATCCCAAAATTCTTGGAGGGACTAAAAACAATAAAAAGGACGAAGATTCAAAATGATTACATAAATATAACATTCACGTATTCTCACAAATTTAACGTTAATTTGCAGCAATCGTAACGAATCAATGAGCTACAAATGCTTATTCAGCAAATACTGTAGCATGTGCTATTTATCTTTGTCTGGTTTTCTGGTATCACCAATCACATCTTCCAAAGGCATGTTTGAACCTGATTGGTGACTGTAAAAAAACGTTTTTTTTATTTAGGAAAAGTCCTCGCTTTTCAGTGCTGATCATTCAGGTTGTACACCAAGGTCTGGCCCACAGGACGTCCTCAGCAGATTGGGGATGGAGGGGGAGAGAGCATTTACCATCCCGGTGGGAAGCTGAAATCCAGTCTCTTAAAGGGCCAGTAGCAAGGAAATAGCTACTAAGGGATAGTGGTGGACAAGCAAAAGATTTACTAATGTTTAAAGTGCTTATGACCTATACATGGGTCAAGGAAGAAGGTGAGTGCATGGCTCACACATTGGTGATGGGAAGCACTTCTCTTATCTGTTGGGTGAAGTGAACACTGTGTTTTGCTGTAATGCGAGCGCATATGTTTTGTGCACTCAACCTTTAGCTTTAATTTAAACAGCGTTGCACTACGATATATATTTTTGTTTTTTATATACACGTTTTTGGAGTCATGATTGAGTGAAGAAATTTTGGATTCATCGCCACGTGAAAGGATTCACTTCTGTAAAAACGCACTTGACCTATTATAATTTGTAGGTCAAACTTAAAGGTGAGCAGAGAGAGTATCTTGCGCACAAGCACGTCATCTGGAAAGTGATTGTTAAACGCACTAATGTGGGCATTCTGTGATTTGGGAGGTGGACATTTAATTGGAGTGTGGATTTATCTTGCATGGAATTACTGGAGGAAATATTTTATTTCATTTACATGTCTAGATGAGGAGTTAGCGCACTACACCTTCTTGTTTATATTTATTATCTATACTGTTGAAGTATGGCTGAACCCAGTGTGTCAGAAGTATCAGGAGGCTTGCAAGGTGAGGTCAACCATTGGGGACAAGCATTACCAAGGGGACCCTGCAGGAGCAGCGCTACATACTCTTTTGCATTAAATTAAAAAAAAAATGAGTCCCTTTGCAATTTGGTTCCTGTGTATTTGTGTGACTATAGATACACTATATTGCCAAAAGTATTGGGACACGCCTCCAAATCCCTAGATTCAGGTATTCCAATCACTTTCATTGCCACTTGAGTGTAACATCAAGCATCTAGGCATGCAGACTGCTTTTACAAACATTTGTGAAAGAATGGGTCGCTCTCAGGAGCTCAGTGAATTCAAGCGTTATACCATGATAGGTTGCCACCTCTACAATAACTCCATCCATGAAATTTCCTTGCTACTAAATATTCCACAGTCAGCTGTTAGTGGTATTATAAAAATGTGGAAGCAACTGGGAACAGCAGCAACTCAGCCATGAAGTGGTAGACCATGTAAAATGACAGAGCGGGGTCAGTGCATGCTGAAGCACACAATGCACAGAAGTTGCCAACTGTCTGCAGAATCAATAGCTAAAGACCTCCAAACTTCATGTGGTCTTCAGATTAGCACAACAGTGCATAGAGAGCTTCAGTGAATGGGTTTCCATGGCCAAGCAGCTGCATCCAAGCCTTACATTACCAAGTGCAATGCAAAGAGTCGGATGCAGTGGTGTAAATCATGCTGCTACTGGATTCCAGAGCAGTGGAGACATTTTCTCTGGAGTGATGAATCACGATTCTCTCTCTGGCAATCTGCTGGACGTGTCTGAGTTTGGCAGTTGCTAGGAAAACGGTACTTGCCTGACTGCATTGTGCCAAGTGTAAAGTTTGGTGGAGGAGGGGTTATGGTGTGGGGTTGTTTATCAGGGGTTGGGCTTGGCCCCTTAGTTCCAGTGAAGGGAACTCTTAAGGCATCAGTATACCAAGACATTTTGGACAATTTCATGCTCCAAGCTTTGTGGAAAGAGTTTGGGGATTGCCCCTTCCTATTCCAACATGACTGCACACTAGTGCACAAATCAAGGTCCATAAAGACATGGATGAGCAAGTTTGCAGTGGAAGAACTTGACTGGCCTGCACAGAGTCCTGAGCTCAACCCGATAGAACACCTCACAAATGAGCTACTGAAAGAATGGTCAAACATTCCCATAGACACACTCCTAAACCATGTGGACAGCCTTCCCAGAAGAGTTGAAGCTGTTATAGTTGCAAAAGTTGGGCCAACTCAATGTTGAACCCTATGGACTAAGACTAGGATTCCATTAAAGTTCATGTGCGTGTAAAGGCAGGCATCCCAACACTTTTTTCAATATAGTGTATTTCCAATACCAGTCCATGGGAAGTCTGACCCATATGGCATACTGTATATTAAAGCAAAAATATAGAAAGGGGAAATACTCTGCATGGTACATTTAAAATTGTGCATCTGGATTAACACCCTTAGGCTTAGGCTCTGCATGTAAAATTTGTCATTGGTGTTCTTCAAGACTAATATTTCATTTATTTCATAATTTCTAGATTTTTCAAGGTACACAACACAGGTTTGATGTTATTGGTTTTCTAAAGAGATAACACAGTATTCACATTTCCCTTTTTAGAATTCAATTCTCTAATAAAAGCTTTTTATCTTGTTTTATAGAGGAGGGAAAGGGGGAGGGGAACATGTCTCACCGCTGATGCAGCTATGTCTGCAAACTGAGCTTCAGCTATATAGCCCTGTCACAACATGCATTTTTCAGCAAAACAGTTAAGGTTAACCTAGCAAGCCTTAAAAACAGCCACTGTATAGAGAGATAAATCAAATGGTTACTTACCAAAAACCTTTAAATCATATTTTTTATCAGCTTGTCCAGCCACGTTTACTGCTACACAAACATACAGTCCAGAATCTGAAGCCTGTGCCTTTTCTAAATGTAACTGTCTTCCATTTCTGAGGATTTTAAATCCATCCCCATTATTTAAAGGAATTCCTTCTCTAAGCCAAGTGAGCATTGGTTGTGGGCTTCCACTAGGGTCACATTCCATAGTCACATTATTTTCTTCAATTACTATAACATCCAAAGGCACAGCTCCACTTCCTGATATACTGGGATGTACTGTATCAAAAAGTACAAGAAAAGCAAAAGAAAAACAGTTTAGGATTTAGTTGGCTAGCGGATATGAGTGAGTACACCTATATAACCCTGGCATCAGGGAATGCATTAACCAAGGAGCAGGGCCCTCCTATCCCTCTTGTATTGAACTGTATTGTTGCTGTATTGTCTCCCGTTATATTGTAAAGCACTGAGCAAACTGTTGGCGCTATATAAATCCTGTATTATAATAATAATAATGATAACATGCTAATATTGATCTGAGGTTTGCAATCTAGAATAATAATTTTCTGTATTTATCTAGTTTCAGCAACCCTAAATATAACGTGCCACTCTTCCTTGTTTTTCATTATTATTCTCATCTCGCTTCACACAATAGCAGACTCATTTTCATTGATCATGTGAACGACATTTCTCAATAGGCTCTACACTCTCTCCACAAAGTATATAGGTTCATCATTTTATAACTTCACACATAAATCCATATTTTAATAAATATGAATCCATGCAGACAGACAGACAGAATTTTTCCATAAGCAATACCATTTAAGTTTACATGCTCATCAACATCATGGTCTCATTCAGTTCCGTACAGTTAAGTACAGCTATGTACAGTTGCAAGAAAAAGTATGTGAACCCCTTGGGATTACGTGGAGTTTTGCATGAATTGGGCATAAAATGTGCTCTGAACGTCATCTAAGTCGCAACAATAGAAGAACACAGTCTGCTGAACATAATACTACACAAACATTAGATGTTGCCATGGTTTAATTGCACATAACATGTAAACATTCACAGTGCAGGGAGGAAAAAGTATGTGAACCTTTGGACTTAATAACTGGTTGACCCTCCTTTGGCAGCAATAACCTCAACCAAATGTTTCCTGTAGTTGCAGATCAGACCTGCACAACGATCTGGAGTAATTTTGGACCACTCCTCTTCACAAAACTGTTTCAGTGTAGCAATATTCTTGGGATATAAATAGTAAAAATATGCAGCGCTAAAGATAAATGAGTAACTCCACAATGCTAAAGAAGTCCGATAAATTATGAAGCTTCTAGGTTAGCATAACGTATTAACGTGACTTCTGTGATAAAACAATGTCTGGAAGACTGGAATGTTCGTGACTCTTGTGGTGATAAACTGAGAGTAGATTGCATTAACCGGATACATATGCAAATAAAGCATGGAGTAATTAAGACCTACTCCTAGTACTCTGGAAGTAGGTCACTGGATAGGTGGTTGTCATCTCCAAACTTGCCACTAGGTGTCATATCTCCCAGGTCAGGCAAAGGTAGGAAATCCACAGACAGCAGCAGCAGCCAGATGCGGTGTTAACCAAGGATATCAGCCAGCAGCAGAGCAGCAGACCAGGATATGTATAGCCACCTTCAAAAAAGGGGGTCCGGGCTCCCTCAATGAAAGAAAAGGAGCCACAGGCCAGAAGCTTCGATAGTGTAGCAGGGTTTATTGATAGCATAAAAACAAATGTAGAAACCACTTACAGAATAAGTAAAAACGTTCACAGCCGTCCAGCAATGGCCATGCAATAGTAGAGGATATCTGGGGGGCACCTCGCTGACGCGTTTCGTGCACTGTGCACGTTCTCAAAAAGGAGACTTCTTTAGCATTGTGGAGTTACTCATTTATCTTTAGCGCTGCATATTTTTACTATTTATGTACCACTTGAAGTTTTAGAGGTTTACTTCCTATGTCGGCTGCTATTTACCCCTTTCTTTACTGACACCTAGCGCTTGTTCTATTTATCCTTTTATCTCTGTGTATACCTCAATATTCTTGGGATGTCTGGTGTGAATCGTTCTTTTAAGGTCATGCCACAGCATTTCAATCGGGTTGAGGTCAGGACTCTGACTGGGCCACTCCAGAAGGCGTATTCTGTGCTGTTGCATGCAGCCATTGTTTTGTTGAATTACTTGTATACTTTGGGTCATTGTCCTGTTGCATCACCCATCCTCTGCGGAGCTTCAGTTGGCGGACAGATGGTCGTACGTTTTCATGCAAAATGTCTTGATAAACTCTGGAATTCATTTTCCCACCAATGATAACAATCCATCCAGGCCCTGAGGCAGCAAAGCAGCCCCAAACCATGATGCTCCCTCCGCCATGTTTTACAGTGGGGATGAGATTTTGATGTTGGTGTGCTGTGCCTTTTTTTCTCCACACATAGTGTTGTGTGTTCTTCCCAAACAACTCAATCTTGGTTTCATCTGTCCACAGTATATTTTGCCAGTAGTGCTGTGGAACATCCAGGTGCTCTTTTGCAAACTTCAAACGTGCTGCAATATTCTTTTTGGACAGCAATGGCTTTGTCAGGAATGGACTGGCCAGCAATAGTGGGACTCAGCTGCCTTATGAGCTGCAGTACCAGGGCTGGCCAGCGGGTGCTCCCAGCAATCAGAGACTCAACCTTGCAGCCAGTCAAACACCTGGAACTAATTATACTGGTGTATTTAAGGGACATTCAGACCTGCAGACTCTGCCTTGGTGTTGTGTTTCTCTTGGGCCCTGTATCCTGTTCCTGCTCTCTGTTCCTGTCTGATTCTCTGCTGACCCTGCTCTGATCCCTTGCTTGTCTGACCATTCTCCTCTGCCTGACCCTCTGTACCACGCTGCCCGCTACCTGCTGAACCTGGCCTGTGACCCCGACCATTCTCCGCTTGCTCCCCCTGTACCTACCTGCCCGACTGATATTGACCCGGCCTGCGTGACGACGCTTGCATTGTATGTACTGTTATCTGTGGGTGGTTGGTTGGTTTGTTTGCACTGTGTTATGTTTTAGTATTGCACTGCGTTTATGTTTGTATGGTTAGTGTTAATAAATTACATTGTTTATAACATATCTGAAGTCTGCATTTCCCTGCGTCAGTCACACACCTCTGGTCATACCCGGAAGCTCTGACAGGCTTCCTCCGTGGTGTCCTCCCATATACTCCATTCTTGTTTAATGTTTTCCTTATTGTAGATGTGTCAACAGAAATGTTAGCATGTGCCAGAGATTTCTGTAGGTCTTTAGCTGACACTCTGGGATTCTTCTTTACCTCATGCAGCATTCTGCGCTGTGCTCTTGCAGTCATTTTTACAGGATGACCACGCCTAGGGAGAATAGCAACAGTGCTAAACTTTCTCCATTTGTAGACAGTCTGTCTTACCATGGACACATGAACATCAAGGCTTTTGGAGATACTTTTGTAACCCTTCCCAGCTTCATGCAAGTCAACAATTCTTGATCGTAGGTCTTCTGAGAGCTCTTTTCTGCGAGGCATGGTTCACATCAGACAGTGCTTCTTGAAACCAGTAAACCCAAAACAGGTGTGTGTTTTTTAAGGGCAGGACAGCTGTCAGCAACACATCCAATATCATCACACTGATTGGAGTCAAGGTTGGCTCACTCCTGGCTCCAATTAGCTCTGGGAGAAGTCATTAAGCTAGGGCCTCACATACTTTTTCCTCCCTGCACTGTGAATGTTTACATGTTATGTGCAATTAAACCATGGCAACATCTAATGTTTGTGTAGTATTATGTTCAGTAGACTGCGTTCTTCTATTGTTGTGACTTAGATGACGTTCAGAGCACATTTTATGCCCAATTCATGCAAAACTCCACGTAATCCCAAGGGGTTCACATACTTTTTCTTGCAACTGTACTTCCCAGGGTTCAGATATCTTTGTAACCGCAGAGTTCATTACATCTCACATGACAGTGATAAATGGCATACATGGGAAGAAATACTAACTCCTAATAATAGTGACAATTAAGAGACTTCTTTTAAAAGGAATTGTGTTGATAATTGTCATTTAGTATAACTCTACATTTTAGGCTAATCAGAGTAATCACTTTGGAAATTGAACATTCATTATCATAATTTGTTAACAACAGAGGGTAACGTTTTATAGTCTATTTCCACGTGTAGTAGTCTTAATTTTACATTCGAGGTAGAGATCTATTTTTACTGCTAAGTACTTATGTTCTTTTATACGTTACTTACCATAAACCTTCACATTATATTTTTTTGTTGCATTCCTCACTGTGTTGGAAGCAGTGCATGTATATGATGCTGCATCTGATTTCATAGCAGCTGCAATATGAAGATGTCTCCCTCCTGAAAGAAAACGAATCCGTCCTTTGCTGTCTGGTGTAACCGGCGTATCTGTAAAATGCAATAATTAAATATTCTTCTTGCTGAAAACAGTCATATTTTTAAAGATCTTGGCACTACAAAAATCTATCTTCTATGTTGTGATTTAGTATTTCAAACAATTTATGAGAAGTACCGTTTTTACTGTTCAGCCTTATGGTAGTTTAAATGTCAATTACTTTCATACTACTTTATGAAATTCATCCTTTTACGTTATTTTTGCTAAATTTCCTCATTTTTTCTGTTATCTTATTATTGCAGGTCTTCCATCTACAGGTCCCTAAGGGACCCCTTTGGTCACCATCAACAGATAATTGCTTTGAAATATTGTATTTTGCGCATTGCATGTTTCAGCCCGAAAGGGCTGCAGTTGATATGGGGGAAAAAATAGATGTATATTTTTCTGATCTGGCTTGTAACTTCTTTCTTATGAAAAAACGAATAAACACTATTGAAGAGAAAGAAAAATTGGGATTTCCATGAGCAATTAAATAATTTAAATCCCTGTTGGCGATGATAGAATATGAAGCCTTATCACCCAGTACTATCATAAGTGTAGGCAATTTAAAGCAACTAAGTTTTCATTCAGCAATGTATGGTTAATATACTGTATAAAAACCTAATACAGTACTGCCCCCTTCCTTATTTTAAAATTTTTTTGCAGATTTTTCATACTTAAATGATTCAGATCAATGAGCAACTTTTAAGATTACACAAAGATGACCCAAGTAAATACAAAATGTAGTTTTTAAATGATGATTTCATTTATTAACCCCTTCACGCCGGATCGTCCCGGCACGAAGAGGAGTTCCTGCGTCGGGAGGTGGGTGGTACGGGGCATGGCTTAGTGCCATGTGGCCGCCGTGACATCACGTCATGGCCAGTCACATGATCGGGAAAGGTCCTGATCAAAACAGCGGACCGGGACCTTTCCGTGAGTACCTCACATGTGTGCTGGGAGCGCGCAGGGTGCGCGCTCTCAGCACATATGTTTTTTGTTACATGAACGCAAATGTGCGGCTGCTCGGCGCCTAGGTCCAGACACCGGGAGGCCACACATTTGCATGTGGCCAGCGTGAAGGGGTTAAGAGAAAAAGGCTGTCCAAACCTGACTGGCCCTATGTGAAAAAGTAATTGCCCCCTAAACCTAATAAACTGGTTGTACCACCCTTGGAGGCAATTAAGCATTTGCAATAACTAACAAAGAGTCTTTCACATCACTGTGGATAAATTTTGGCCCACTCTTCTTTGCAGAATTGTTTTATTTCAGCCAAATCAGAGTTTTCAAGCATGAATGGCCTGTTTAAGGTCAAATGGATTTATGTCCAGAGTTTGACTAGGCCACTCCAAAACCTTAATTTTTTTTTTTGAGCCATTCAGAGGTGGACTTGCTGGTGTGTTTCGGATCATTGCCCTGCTGCATAACTCAAATGCACTTGAACTAGAGGTCATGAACTGATGGCCAGACATTCTCCTTCAGGATTTTCTGGTAGAGCGCAGAATTCATGGTTCCATCAATTATGGCAAGTCATCCAGGTCCTGAAGCTACAGGGCAGCCCCAAACCATCACACTACCACGCTATTGGCCCAAACGTCTTGGGAATAATCAAAATGTAATTTGGCAAATGTGAGATTAGCCTTTGTGTTCTTTTTGGTCAGCAGTGGTTTTTGCCATGGAACTCACTAGTGGATGACATTTTTGCCCAGTCTCTTTCTTATTGTTGAATCATGAAAACTAATCTTAAGTGAGGCCTGCAGTTCTTTAGATGCTGTTCTGGGTTCTTTTATGACCTCCTGGATGAGTCATCATTGTGCATTTGGACTAATTTTGGCCACTCCTCAGAAGGTTCACCAGTGTTCCAAGTTTCTCCATTTGTGGATAATGGCTTTCACCATGGTTCGCTGGAGTCCCAAAACCTTAGAAATGGCTTTGTAACCTTTCCAGACTGATACATGTCAATTACTTTGTTTCTTATCTGTTCTTGAATTTCTGTAGATCGCGACATGATGTTTTGCTTTTTTAGATCTTTTAGAGTGGTTAACTTTGTCAGACAGCTTCTATTTACAGTAAGCGATTTCATGATTAAACAGGTCTAGCAGTAATCAAACCTGGAATTGGCAAGTGAACTTGAGCTCAACTTTCCAAAAAAATTTGGTTAATTCATGAACTAGCAAAGGATGGGGGCAGGGCAATTACTTTTTCACATAGGGAAGGCAGGTTTGGACAGGTTTTTCTCTTACTTAATGAGATCATTGTTTAAAAACTGTATTTTGTATTTGGGTTATCTTTGTATAATATTAAACTTTGTTTGATGATCTGAATCAGTTAAGGGGGCAAATACTTTTTCACAGCGTTGTATATGTAATAAGGCTTTCCCTAAATCTTGGTCCACTGCTTGCGAAGTAAATTCAAGTGTACGTTAGAAAGATTTAAAAAATCAGTAGAACAATACATGGAATACTTCTATAAATGTATCCTTCAACAAGTGGCCATACCATTCTTTTTCCAAGTCAGGGCTGGGGGTGGAATACCGCTAGAATCACACACAAGGCTTATCAGTGTTCCTTCAATTACTGTAACATCTGATTCTTCAGCTGAATCTTTTATTGCTGGAGGAACTGAAACACAATGAACAAGACAAGTATATATACTTTTTACTAACGCTCTCGATTATCATAAGAACTTTGATTTTTTGTCTCAACACAATTTACTGTCTTTATAACATTAATGAAAGAATGCAGTCAAAAATATATAATAGTAAGCTATATATTAGAACAGCAATCCTTATTTTTGTCAGTATCACTATGTAATATAGCTACTTTAGCACAGAAATTAAGAACAAAAAGTTGTGCATTTCCTCTTTGTGGTTTATATGTCACCTGAGTCAATCTGCCAACAAATATCTGATCTTTGAAAAATTTCTGTCTGTTTTGCATGCAAATAATAAATATTGCACCTAAATATTCTATTTTTATGGCTTACAGCAAATGAAAACATCTGCATTTGGAGATAGTCGGCTTACTACTTTGCTATGAATATGAACCCTACTTCAGGCATAAGTAATTTTCCTATTGGGCAGCCCCACTTGTCCTGTGCATTAATAAACATTTATTTTAAAAAAAGGTTTAAAAATAATTATGTAAAAATATTGTTATTAATTAGTTTTTTTTTTAATATA
Source organism: Staurois parvus (assembly GCF_062004578.1). Taxonomy (NCBI): domain Eukaryota; kingdom Metazoa; phylum Chordata; class Amphibia; order Anura; family Ranidae; genus Staurois; species Staurois parvus. Next base: position 2,877,274 of record NW_028318006.1, on the reverse strand, counting down.
ATATTAACCAAAACCATTGTATTTTCTCTTTAAAAAATGCTGGGACAACCTGCTCCTCTGTCTCAGAGAGTGTTATGTTGCTGGATGGGGATGGCTCTTTGCTATAAGGGGCTGTCTTTTTGCTGGATTGGGCCATCTTTTTGCTATATGGGGATGTCTCGTTTTGGGATTGGTATGTCTCTGTGCTATATGGTGATGTCTCTTTGTTGGATTGGGATGTCTCTTTGCTATATGGGGATGTCTCTTTGCTGGATTGGGCTGTCTCTTTGTATATGGGGGTGTTTCTTTGCTGAATTGGTTGATTGGGCTGGCTCTTTGCTATATGGGGATATCTTTATACTGGATAGGGATATCTCATTGCTAGATTGGGTTGTCTCTTTGCTGGATTGGGCTGTCTCTTTGCTGAATATATGGATATGTCTCTTTGCTGGATTGGGTTGTCTCTTTGCTGAATATGTGGGAATGTCACTTTGCTGAATATATGGGGATGTCTCTTTCCTGGATTGGGATGACTCTTTACTGAATATATGGGGCTGTCTCTTGGGTGCTCTTTGGCCAAAATATGATTAATTGCTGTTAACTCCTGAAATCACTGATAACTTGTAATACAATTTTAATTTTCATATATGTTTTAGGAGTGCTAAAATAAAAGTGGGTGCACTAATGGCAGTGGGTGGATTCGGTGGGATGGTGAGTGGAGGGTCCCTGGGGAATATTGGGGACCAGGACCAGGGGGCAGGCCTAAAGCTGTGTAAGGGGCCCCAAAATTTCTGATGGCTGCTCTGCCTGTAGCAACCCATTCTTGATGACTCTTAATGAGGCCCAGGCTGGCAATCTAATTCTGGAATCCATTAGAAGACTTGGTGTATCTGAAATAATTTGTTGACTCATTAAAGCACATATAATCTGCTCAGCCTCAGCTTGTGCTAAAAAATAGCATACTGTTACTGTGCCCAGCACTATTGCAGTAATGGCAAAAATACTTAAAGGGCATCTCCAGCCCATTTTTTTATTTTTTTATTCTGTCCAGCCCATTTTTTTATTCTGTCCCCATCAGGGTAATATCTAGAAACTTCTAGTCCTAGTGACATGCTGTCACCAGGACTGTAGGTGAGGAGGAATCTCTTCAATATATATATCTTAGTAGGGTGATGCTTTATATTCTAAGCTAGACACTTAAACAAGGTTGAAGATTCTCTTCCCACACCTATGTAATAATGCTGGGTACTTAAGCAGCCTATCACAAAGCACTAGAATTATACACTTCCAGCACTTATACACTTAGAAAGTAAGGGAATGGGACATTAAAGAGTAACCCCAAATTTTTCGAGAAAAAAAAAAACAATCCCCTCTGGGTGATCAATGTACATTGCAGATTTTTTAGCTCTGGTCAGCTACTAATGATGTAACTCCTGTGCATTCATGTTGCATTGTTCTAGCACCTGACTCCATTGTCGGTGACTTACATATGCTGGAAATGGGCTGGAAGTGTACACTGTACTGCACGTTCTCAGATGGTAGTGCACACAAAATAAAATGAAGATGTGTGTTGGCATAAGAGACTTTTCATATGAAATTCTGAATACTATTATATTGATTTGTTCGATAATTGAAAAAAAAAAGTACATATTTAAATTAGCAAAGTAAATATTGTAAACTAACCTAAAATGTTCACGTTAAAATTCCGTTGTGTCCTTCCAACAATGTTTACAGCCTCACAAGAATACCGTCCAATATCCTTCACCTGAGCATTTTCAATCTGTAAAACAAAGTGAAATGAGTTCATAACAGCTAGATAAATACTAGCTTAGAAACACATGAATAATGTATATGCAAAAACTACTTGTCAGCAAACATCTCATTCAAAAGGTAAAAAAATTAGAACTCTATGACCTTTATGCATATGAGATTTTTTGGATACTGTTTTGGATAGCGTATGTAAGGCTTAGACACTTTGGGGTTTATTCGCTATCTATAGAGTTCAAAATCTGCTATATGGTAGCCAATCAGCTTCTAAATTAAGCTTTGTCAAAACAAACCTGGAAGCTGATTGGTTTCTATGCAGATCTGTACCAGATTTTGCACTCTCCAGTTTTAGTAAATCAACCCCTATGTCTGGTTTTTATTGCTGTCTGTGTTCCCACTGGAAAGATTCCCCCCTCTGTTTGTCCTAGTGACCATTGTCATAGAAAGAGAAAGTGAGGGGATATCCAGAATTTTACATTTTGCTGGGGAAGCAAGAGGTGGAGCTTAATCATCAACAAGGACAAGTGTTCTTGTGACAGCTATCTAAAGTGGGAATCATCCTCACATTGCTGAGATTTTCTCTAATTACCTGTTGCATCACCTGGTCAGGAAGTGAAGGGAAACTTCCCTAACAAGACACAGGCAACAAACAGAAACCTAATAGGGGTTTTTTACCCTTCTCTACTTCATCTAACACCGAAAAACGTTTTGGTTATACATATACAGTATTTTAAGTTATGGGCACAGCAATAGGGATACCAATCTGCCCTATCTTGACAAAGTTTACATTAGAGCTTCTCTATATGACTAAAACATATATTGTATATATATATATATATATATATACACAGTATATTTCTGGTAATGATAGTTCAGAAAAGCCAATATGTTATAATGTAAAAATTAGTCACTGCAAGTGTGGCAGCACTCAGATATTGCAGAGTTCCCTTTTAAACTTTAATATTTCTAACAGTATCTGCTTGCAAATCAAGGTTTTCAGCTCACTTTCCCCCTCCCTTATTTCCTGTAAAGTAATGTGTACCAGCCTGTAGCTAGCACCCTTATCTGTAGCTGGAATTCAAGGCTATATTCTGCAGAGTTTAGAAAGTCTTTTGAATGTGCAGAAAGTGAAAGAGGAAAAATATGCATTGTGACGTAATCATTGGTATATACGCTTGTAAGAAGTGAATACAGTTCACTTGGCTTTGCAGGCATGATTCCGGCTGGGTCAAGCTGTTTTAATAAATCACTTGTTTTCCCCAAGGTCCGTGTCCGAAGTTTACCTGGTATCCCCAAAGTTTCTGCTTCATTATGAACATAATGCCTTTCCAGTATTGATACTTAACCACTTCCCACAGGTAGACATCACATGATGTCCTGGGAATGAAGTGGTTATTCTGGGATGATGCTTGCACCGCTGCCTTTTCCAGGCTCTCCCACCCGACCAGGGAACCAGGACCACTCTGACCAGTGTCAATGGCAGCACTACACAGAGAGAGAGGAACTGATGTTGTTCCTCCCATTTTGTGGCCCCAAAAACCAGAAGCAAAAAGGTATTTGCTGTCGCAAACGTGCGCACCACCAACTGACGCAGTCCTCCATTTTGTTAAGAATCTCCATGTTGTCCCTCATTTTTCCCACTTTCCTCTCTGTTAATCCACAGGGACATATGTGTGTTGGAAGGGTCACAGGCAGGCTGGAGCACGGCAGGGAGCCCAGAGCTATAAAACACCTCTCTGAGTAAGGTGCCTGGCTGTCTGAGCAACCTGTGCCATTTAAAACCTCATAAAAAGATAAGGGAGCCTTCCCAGGAGTTCAAGGCATTCCAACGAAGCACAAATCAGATAAACACTTTTCAAAATCCATTTTTCCCCTATGTCTCATATCTTGGAATATGAGAGACTTACATAAAAACCAGACATATCGTCAGATTGGCTAAGAGAAGATGAACAATTTGATGGGTCCGCCCATACCTCTATGCCCTAAACGGGGTATTGGTCCTTGACTTCAGAGACACCCCCTGCTGGGGAACTACAAAATTGGCTGTCGGGCCTAAGAGAGTGAAGTTGAAGACGTCTCCCATTTTAACATCAGTATCACCTGGGCAGACCCGTGCCCTTTCGCTCTGAAACTTGGATCTGCTAACCCAGGACTTTGGCAAGTACCTTAACCCTTTCACCTCTCTCTGATATCTCTTTCCCGTGCTGTTATTCTCTGTATATTTATATATATACCTTAGTTACATCTTTTTCTGTAAATATTTTTATTGCACCCGTTTGACCTTTTAGTAAGAAATCTTTCCTTCTGAAAGTGTTGAACTGTTTCTATAGCTCTGTATTGCAATTTATGAATTCCTGCCTCTAAAGACAACGCTACTGTGTTTGTTTAACCCTCTGTATAACCGTGTTATACAGACGATTACCTCAACCATTATAGTGTTATTGCAGATATCGCCGAGTTTCCTCTTTCTCTGTACAAAAAGGAGATGGTGGCAGTGTGAAGGGTTAATTGCGTAGTTAACCTGACCTAGTAACAATCGCTCAGGCTGCCAGTAAATCGATTGTGGTCCAATTAGCTGGAAAATCATTGTGCAGGGTGCAGCTGGGTGTGGAATTGTTACGCACGTGACATCGTGGTTTTAGATTGGCTAGTCCTTCGGTTACGAGTTGGTGAGAAGGGCTGGGGTCTGACACCGCGGTCGTCACATATTGGACGTCGCGATCGTGGGATCGTCACATGTTGGTGGCAGCGATCCCGCGTTTTGCCACTTCTGGTTTTGGGTCTTTGTTTTGCCTAGCCATTATCTGCCAAGAAACACTGATCTGTGTCTGATCAGCTGCACTGGAGGCCAGGGGAGAGATCTGGGATCTGTCACAGCCCATGCTATCACAAGGGTTGTTGTTCATCCCTTGTGATAGCAATAACGTTTAACAAAAAACAAATAAAGGAGACAGTATAAAAAAAATGAATAATAAAAAAAATGTAAAGCTCCCCCAAGTCATTCATGCTCATGCACAATTACGAATGCATACATACAATATGTACATTTTTAAAATACAAGTTTGTAAAAAGCGATCAAAATATACCACAAGTATTCTTCCACTGTTCTAATGTTGAATCAGGCCAGAATTTAAAAATGTACTTCTCTGTTGCTTTCGGTAGCTAATTTTCTAACAAATTCTACCTTCTAACTTTGCTCAATATCTTTGAGAAAAGAGGAAGGTTCAACTGTGTTACCTATGAAATTTATATATTCAAGTATCTATAGCAGACATCAATGAATGGGTTCTACCATCTAGATAAAAACTATGCTTAGTGCAGCATTTAGTAAGCTAAGCCTTCATGATTTCCTGAATTTGCAATTTAAAAACATCTAAACGAGTAGGATGATGGATGCATGATTATCTAATATAATTAAATACACTGCTCAAAAAAATTAAAGGAACACTTTGAAGTCACATCAGATCTCAATGGGGAAAAATATGATGATGGATATCTATACTGATATGGACTGGGTAATGTGTTGGAAACGGAAGGATGCCCTATTGTTTGATAGAAATGAAAATTATCAACCTACAGAGGTCTGAATTCAAAGACACCCCTAAAATCAAAGTGGAAAAATGATGCAGCAGGCTAGTCCATTTTGCTGAAATTTAATTGCAGCAACTCAAAATGGTGCTTAGTAGTTTGTATGGCCCCCACATGCTTGTATGCATGCCTGATAAACATTGGGGCATGCTTCTAATGAGACAACAGGTGGTATCCTGGCGTATTTCCTCCCAGATCTAGACAAGGGCATCACTGAGCTCCTAGACAGTCTGAGGTGAAACCTGACGGCATCAGATGGACCGATCATAATATCCCAGAGGTGTTCTATTGGATTAGGTCAGGCAACCATGGGGGCCATTCAATAGTATCAATTCCTTCATCTTGCAGGAACTGCCTCCATACTCTCGCCACATTAGGCCAGACATTGTCGTGCACCAGGAGGAACCCAGGACCCACTGCACCAGCATAGGGTCTGACAATGGTTCCAAGGATTTCATCCTGATACCTAAGGGCAGTCAGGGTGCCATTGTCTAGCCTGTAGAGGTCTGTGAGTCCCTCCATGGATATGCCTCCCCAGACCATCACTGACTCAGGTAGGGTCCAGGTATCATGTTACCAGTAGTGACACTGACCCTAGCCAAATGTAAAACTAGTGAAAAACGGTCAGAAAGGATGAGTAGGGAAAAAATGTCAGTGACCTCCACCTGTAAAACCATTCCTGTTTTGGGGCTTGTCTCATTGTTGCCCATCTAGTGCACCTGTTGTTAATTTCACACCAAAGCAGCTGAAACTGATTAACAACCCCCTCTGCTACTTAACTGACCAGATCAATATCCCAGGAGTTTAAATGAGTTGATGCTATACTCTGATTAAAAAGTATTCTTTTAATTTTTTTAATTTTTTTGAGCAGTGTATTATATAAGGAAATCAAATTACCTTTGACCACTAATAAGTTGGAAAATTCCTCTGTTTACTGATTTCTTTGCATTCTTCTGTAATATCGACAAGGGAGTTATTAATACCCAAGTCAGATCTTTCCCTGAGTGTCAGAAATTAGATAAATGTACAGAAGGTTGATGGTATAATTTGCCATCTTTCTTATAGTGAATATAAGTAATCTATTCTGTGAATAATAACTTCAATTATATAATAACGTGAAAAAGGAATTTCCTATTTGAATACCCAGTCATGTGCAGATATCTTTTTACATGATAACTGAAATGAATATTCACATAATAGTTTGTAATTTTTAGTAAATCAGCCCAAATGCCTTGTAGGTCAGGAGGAATACCTCTAGGATTCATTCTAACAATTTGTCATGAAAACAAAGATATTGCATATAGTAAGATAGATAGAAGCAACTGCACATTTTAGTAGACTGGGCATGTAGTAAAAAAAAAGGCCTGTCAATCACAGCAGTCATGTTTTTGTGAGGATCAAAACTTCTCAATGATCTTTTGGGGGAGTGGAGTTGAAGGTGGTCTTTTGGAACGCCGGGTGTCTGAACTCCTCTCTCAAGCAGTCCTTAGTCATTAATTTCCTTAAACCGCATTATTTGTCTGCAAGAAATACATTTATTGCTTGCCAAATTAACATCCATTAAAGAGGCATGGATAGGCAAAACTTTTCTTGCTACATACCCCACCTATTAAGAGGTGTGTCCATTTTATTAGCAACATTATTTGCTTTAGCCATGGAGTGTCTTGCCTTACTATTCTGAAATTACGCAGCTGTGAAAGATCTTAAAATTTACTAATTGGAAGATGATACATTTATTGACCTAAAAGATGCTAACCAATCTGTATTTCACCTACTGAATCTCTTCTGAGAATTTGGAGGCTTCTCAGGTTTCAAGGTCAACTGAGAGAAATCCTTATTGTTCCCCTTAGACCCTGAGACTATACCGAATATACCTCTCACTCCCTAACTTAAAATAGTGCATAAATGTACAGTTGCAAGAAAAAGTATGTGAACCCCTTGGGATTACGTGGCGTTTTGCATGAATTGGGCATAAAATGTGCTCTGAATGCCATCTAAATCACAACAATAGAAGAACACAGTCTGCTGAACATAATACTACACAAACATTAGATGTTGCCATGGTTTAATTGCACATAACATGTAAACATTCACAATGCAGGGAGGAAAAAGTATGTGAGGCCCTAGCTTACTGACTTCTCCCAGAGCTAATTGGAGCCAGGAGTGAGCCAACCTTGACTCCAATCAGTGTGATGATATTGGATGTGTTGCTGACAGCTGTCCTGCCCTTAAAAAACACACACCTGTTTTGGGTTTACTGGTTTCAAGAAGCACTGTCTGATGTGAACCATGCCTCGCAGAAAAGAGCTCTCAGAAGACCTACGATCAAGAATTGTTGACTTGCATGAAGCTGGAAAGGGTTACAAAAGTATCTCCTTGAGCCTTGATGTTCATGTGTCCACGGTAAGACAGACTGTCTACAAATGGAGAAAGTTTAGCACTGTTGTTACTCTCCCTAGGCGTGGTCGTCCTGTAAAAATGACTGCAAGAGCACAGCGCAGAATGCTGCATGAGGTAAAGAAGAATCTCAGAGTGTCAGCTAAAGACCTACAGAAATCTCTGGCACATGCTAACATTTTTGTTGACACATCTACAATAAGGAAAACATTAAACAAGAATGGAGTACATGGGAGGACACCACGGAGGAAGCCATTGCTGTCCAAAAAGAAGATTGCAGCACGTTTGAAGTTTGCAAAAGAGCACCTGGATGTTCCACAGCACTACTGGCAGAATATACTGTGGACAGATGAAACCAAGATTGAGTTGTTTGGGAAGAACACACAACACTATGTGTGGAGAAAAAAAGGCACAGCACACCAACATCAAAACCTCATCCCCACTGTAAAACATGGCGGAGGGAGCATCATGGTTTGGGGCTGCTTTGCTGCCTCAGGGCCTGGATGGATTGTTGTCATTGATGGGAAAATGAATTCCAGAGTTTATCAAGACATTTTGCAGGAAAACGTACGACCATCTGTCCGCCAACTGAAGCTCCGCAGAGGATGGGTGATGCAACAGGACAATGACCCAAAGCATACAAGTAATTCAACAAAACAATGGCTGCAACAGCACAGAATACGCCTTCTGGAGTGGCCCAGTCAGAGTCCTGACCTCAACCCCATTGAAATGCTGTGGCATGACCTTAAGAGAGCGATTCACACCAGACATCCCAAGAATATTGCTACACTGAAACAGTTTTGTGAAGAGGAGTGGTCCAAAATTACTCCAGATCGTTGTGCAGGTCTGATCTGCAACTACAGAAACGTTTGGTTGAGGTTATTGCTGCCAAAGGAGGGTCAACCAGTTATTAAGTCCAAAGGTTCACATACTTTTTCCTCCCTGCACTGTGAATGTTTACATGTTATGTGCAATTAAACCATGGCAACATCTAATGTTTGTGTAGTATTATGTTCAGCAGACTGTGTTCTTCTATTGTTGTGACTTAGATGACGTTCAGAGCACATTTTATGCCCAATTCATGCAAAACTCCACGTAATCCCAAGGGGTTCACATACTTTTTCTTGCAACTGTATATATCTTGGTGTTATAATTTAGACTAGGGAGTTGGTCCCAGTTCATCCTATACTGACAATGCATGAGAAATGAGGCATTGGGGAGTCTGGACAGGCTTGTGCAGGTATCAGAGACCTAGGCCAGCTGGTCAAAAGGGAGCCAGGCCTGTCTCCACCAGGCAGGCCACAGAGTAAGAGAACCAAAGGCCTGCCAAACCTCCCAATGCGGCATGGTGCAAGCCTGAAAAAAGCTAAGGGGTGTTACACCAGTTAATGTGGACTATCTTCAGCTAAGTCTCATGCCACAGAAAATCTAAGAACAGGCACTCCAAAACAAAACAATGCAAAAATAAAACAAGAAGAGACCCAAATGAACTAGGGAACACACAGATAAGGTTAGGACGCTGATCATCAAGCAGAAGCAGCAAGTCAAATTATAGACATTCAAGGTAGCAGCATACAGATATTGGGATCTACAAGAAGGTGAAGATGCCAGTGGGGCTCACACCACCACTGACAGAGGAGATAAGGGCAAGGGTAAGCTTGGTTGCTGGGTCCCTAAAGCCGCAGATGTGTAATGAATTTGCATGGCCCAGATAAAAAAAAAACTAACATATCTGCCTTTACATGTTGCCATCCATTCCTCTGCCTCCATTAAGTCATTCGCCAGCCGTACCCATTCTGAGCATCAAGAAACCTGGGTCTTTTTCCAATAAATGGGTATCAGGTACCTTGCAGCATTTAGAAGATGTGGGAATACACTTTTACTATAATGGCTAAGAGGGATAGAAGGAACATGAATAACATTTCATTGGGGAGTCAGGAATGTCAATTTTTAGGATCATCTTAATTTGGGCTCTAATATCATGCCAATATGACGGCAGCTTGGGACATTCTCACCACATGTGCAGAAAGGTACATGCTGTCCACAATCTCTCCAGCAGGAACCTAATAAGGAAGGATAAATTCTTGCTAATTTGGAAGGGTTTCTATACCATCGAGTTAGTAACTTAAAGCTATTTTCTTGCATCTTTGTGTCGACAGAGCTTGTGTGGGTTAAGCAGTACAGATGATCAAGTTGGGTCTCCGAGAAAACATGCTGCAAGTCTCTCTCCCACTCCCATATATATAGGGACTTGACATTGTTTACCTCCAATTGAAGTATCTTGTTCAACACTGAGATGAAGTGTGGGATTGAAGGGCTCAACGCACAAACCTTTTCAAAAGAAGTAAGAGTGGACAGTGGGCAGATCTTGTTGAGCCCTCTGTGGAAGTGAGCAAGCCAAGGAGCATGGGATAAATTATGGCATCCTGCGATCTTCTCCAGGGGGACCCATAGTTTATTTTTAACATGGTGATCCCAGTCTAGGATCTGCTACAAAGCCATGGTCTCGTTGTAATGGCATATAGCCACCTACTCGCTTGTCAAAATGTGAAAGACCAGTTGTGGGCATTTCTTGTTCCAAACACAGTACAAGAATAAACTGTTGAGGCTCAAAAAGAACAGCCTAGGAAGGAGATAGGTGTCATTTGTAAATAGAAAAGGATTCTGGGAAGGACATTCATTTTAAGGATATTTATGCTTTCCACTCTGGAGAAAGAGGCCCAGTCCTAGTTCGTGAGATCTGTTTGAATAGTGTTCAGTAAGGGGGCATAATTACAACTTCAATATAGTTGGGAGCAGTGATTAGTAAGATGGATATCTAAGTAATTTACAGTTTTGTGACACCAATAAAGAGAATGAAATTTGCAACTGTGTACGCATACCAGAAGGAATAGAAGGAGGCAAGATCTCGGACTTACTGTAGTTGATATTATAATTGGAAAGCTGATACAACCCATACAGTTCAGCCATGATGTTGGGGAGGGATGTCAAAGAATCAATCATAGGCAGAAAGCTTGTGTTCCACTGCCCCAATATGAACTCTCAGTATGTTCAGATTGAGGCCTATTCTATTAAGCAAGAGCTCGAGGGTGAGGGCAAAGATGAGCGGGGACAGGGGGCATCACAGTCTCATTCCGTTCGGAATGGGAAAGGGACAGGAGAATGTGCCGTCAACTTTGACCTCAGCCTCAGGGGAGTACTAGAGTGCTGCAAACCACATGAGCATATATGGACCCAGGCCTAGTTTTTTAAGGACCACCAAAAGGTGCGTGAAGTCCACCCTGTCAAATGCCTTTTCAGCATCAGTGGAGAGTAGCAGACAGGGTGGATGGTCAGCGTGCGCACATAATCAGTGGATTATTTGAATGGCCCTGTTGGAATTATCTCTCACCTCTCTCCCTGCAATGAAGCCCATCTGCTCAGGGTGAATAACCACCGGCACAAACTGTCGTATTTAAATCAGCATTAAAAGCTACATGAAGACCATCAGTATAGGAGGGAATATTCTTCAGTAGGATTTCTGTATAGTGTACTAAACTGAATCTTAGGGACCTAGAAATGCAAAAATTTAATAGCTGGCACTTGAGCTCCTTCACCAAGTAGAAATTTGATAACTTTCAATTTGTGGAACTGAGCTACTTAATATGATAGAAGTTTAAAAAAACATTAACATCCTTGAACATTAACTTACCTCCAAAACATGTCCACCCTCAGAAATAGTAAGCCCTGGTCTGTTTACCAGTGGTCTCCAGTCTTTAAACCACATGAGCACAGGAGGTGGTATTGCATTGCTTTCACACTTCAGTGAAAGTGTTTGGCCCATTAAGATTGTTATATTTTGCTGTTCTCCCATTATGTTTGGTGGCACTGTGTTCAACAGAAAAAAATGTGTTATGTTCTTTTCCAACAAACACAGATATGTGTATAATTTATTTATATTTCAATTGTTTTTTTAATTTTGAACAAAACAACAGAGAGAATGCTCTATTAAGATAATTTCCACAGAATAAATAAACTGACATAGAAGTAGTCATTGCAAAATAATCAACATAAGTTAGAAGTACATGGTATAACAAGCATACAGTATAGATCTCCAATATTCATGATGCACACAAGATTCATAGCAAGAACTGCTCAAACAACAGCCATCACTAGAGGACCCTCAGGACAGCTAACACATTTTGAGGAGCAGTCTCCTCTTCCCTCAGTTTGGCTCTGAGGAAGAGAAGACTGCTCCTCGAAACGTGTCAGCCATCCTGAGGGACCTCTCGTGACTGGGAGCTGATCTGGTGAATTGGTTGCTTTTGACTTTGATACCCTTTTTTACCACAGTTGTTTATGAGTATATATCTACTTTGTATTTATTAAAGCTATTATCTTTGGTAGTGCACTAGGCTGGTGCCCTCTTTTCCCTTGTTTTTACAGTGATTTCCTTTGGGTATTCCCCCTTTCCAACAGAAGGCATAACCTGGCCAATTAGGAGCTAAACCAAGTGTGACTGAAAACATGCTCTAGTTCCTCAATCAGCCCATATAGAGCACCATGCGAACATAAACAGTAATGTTTACAACAAGAGTGTTGCAGAAAATCTGAGAAAGGAAGAAAAAAGTTATAGTAGTAAAAAGAAAGAGAGAAAAAGGAAGGGATTTTCACAGCTGGAGAGAGAGTTTTGATTCAGTCTCAATCCACAGGAGACATATCCAAGTGTACCATCAGCTGTTTCCAGCATCATGCTATTGCAATTCAAGCTGCCAAGAGTATATAAACAGTGGTGTAACTAGAACCTTCAAGGCCCCGGTGCAAAAACCATGAAGGACCCCCTGACCCCCAGCTGGGGCATTTCCCTCCGAGTCCAGTCACAGAACGCCAGGGCCTGGTCATAAGTGCAACCTTCGTGACACTGGTAGTTAACCCACTGGTGTCAATAGTTTCTTTTTTAGTTAAGCAAACTTTTATTGAGAGGAACAAATATTTAGTCACATTTCAAATTTGACAATAAAAAGAAAAAAACCATAGGACAAATGCACAATCAAATAAAACAGTATACAAATTTTAGAGTTTTTGCCACAGGCAAGGAAAGGAGGACCAACATATGAGCAACCAACACAGCAAATTTACAAAGGATAATTATTCCACCTCTTCCTCGTCACAAGTAGATATAGAGTCAAGCCATCTATACCAAACCTTGTGATACTTAACAGGGCATCCTCTATGAATATAAATTACCTTCTTATATGCTAAAGTACTATTTACTGCAGCTATCCACTGCAAAATTGTAGGCAACAGCGCCTGCAACCACATACGGGCAAGTAGAAGTCTAGCCACAAATGGCGTCTCATGCAAGAAAAGAATCTGAAATTTATCCGTTTCTGAACAAGGAAAAAGACCAAGCAGACACTGTTTAGGGCACAGGGTAAGGGGAGAACCCATCTTGTCATGAAGGAACAGGACCACCTGGGACCAGTAGCTCCGTATGAGGGGGCAGGACCATAATAAATGAAAAAAGTACTCCACAGTCAGTAGTTTAAATTTTTTTTTATATATTATTTTTTACAATTTTTTTTAAAAAACTCCATTGGGGGGGCTTAGGTGAGATATCAGGAGTCTAAAAAAGAAGGATTGAAGGAAAGGAAAAGGGAAAGGGAAAGGAAAGGAAAGGAAAGGAAAGAGGGAAGGAAGGATGAAAGAAGGAAGGAAGGGGAAAAGGCAGAATGGAAGGAGGGAAGGAAGGAAATAAAGAAGAAAGGAAAGAAGGAATTCCTCTTACATTAGAGTATTCACTGGGAGGCAATAGAGAAAGTGGGGAGACTTCACTCACAGGGAATCTGAAGGAAAGAAAGGAAGGAAGGGGAAAAGGCAGAATGGAAGGAAGGAGGGAAGGAAGGAAGGAAGGAAGGAAGGAAAGAAGGAAGGAAGGAAGGAAGGAAGGAAGGAAGGAAGGAAGGAAGGAAGGACGGACGGACTCACTGGGAGGCAGGAAAGCAAAGGAAGTGGAGACTTCACTCACAGTGAATCGGCAGGCTGCTCCTTTCCTCTTCTCCCTGGGCTTCAAACTCCTGTGGACTGGGCAGACACAGGATCACAGGGAGGGGAGGGAGGAGGAAAAGTAGCAGCTCTCTCTTCTCCGGTCCGTGTGGGGCAAAGGGGAAGGAGGGAACTATCAGCACAGAGCAGAAGCAGCTCTCCTCTCTCCTGTCAGTGGGGAGGGGGTGCGGGGGAACTGTCAGTGCTAACTCTCTCAGCTCAGGTGCAGCTGAAAGGAGCGGCGGGGTGGCTGCATATAGAGAAATCCATTTCTGTTCCTCCTGCAGCTGCAGAATGCCTGCTTTTTCTCCTCTCCCACATGCATTCTGCAGTTGCCACCACCACTTCTCCCATCCAGGCATACAGGGGGCCACATGGGCCCCCTTCAGCATGGGGCTGGGTTGCATTTGCTACGCCCCTGAATAAAAAATTAACCGCCAAGGCCACTTAGAAATAGCGGGATCTAATTTGTGAAAGAGAGCCACACCTGGAGATTTAGAAATATTAATATCAATTACCGAATGCGTAATTTATTTAACACTCTAGGCATCTATAGGTAAAACATTTTTTAGTTTGGGCTAGAGTAACAAACGATTAGAATATCAGTAAGATTTTTATTATTTCTCTATATTTGTCCTGGTGACCATAATCATTGGAACAAAAAAAGTGATGGAGAATATAAATACCACACTAATATACAGACAGCAAAGAAAATACCAAAAAAACAAAAAATAATTAGCAGATGTTCAAAAAACATTTTTGGCTATAAATACATATTAAAAATATATGCTAAAATATATGTTTAGTCACTCTATCTTTTACATTTATATCTCTGGATTTCAGTATTTGATGTTCAGAGGCATAACAATGCTAAATAGTTAATGCAAGAGTAAAAAAAAAAAAAACAGCAATACTTAGAAGACTACACATACTGTATATATACATGATTTTAATTATTATTATTGTTATTATTATACAGGATTTATATAGTGCCAACATTTTGTACAAGGCTTTACGAAATAAAGGGAGATGGTACCATTACACTACAATTCAGTACAACAGTGATCAGAGGGCCATGCTTGCAAGAGTTTACAATCTAAATACAGTACATATACAGTATGTTTATGGTAGACATATCCATACACGTCACCCAGATCGATCATGGGTAAAAACATGTAAGAAGTCAAGCAACTTATGAATATAATTGTCCTAACATAAATTAGATATTTTTTTATACTTGACTATGAAATGTTACAAACTGAATTTAGTAATTTGCATAATATGTTATGGAAAAGAAAATATTCATTAAAATTAAATAAATGGAAGTACCACATACATTATAATTGTCTAAACATAACTTTAAGTTGTTTTTGACAGTTAACTGAACTATTATAACATCTTTTAAATATTGATGCCAAAAAAACTTACCATATACAGATAAATCAAAATCTTTTTGATTTTCTCCTGCAGCATTAACTGCTACACATGTATATTTCCCTGCATCTCCAACCCGTGTATTGGCTAGCATCAGAACTCTTCCACCTGAAAGAATCTATGACACATGCATTGATCAAGAAGACTATTGGACTTTTATTATTGATATTTTTGCACATATTTATTTATTGTGCATATATTTCTGTTTTATTTAATGTTTGAGCACTTGGTCACTTAGTTGTTGTATATCCCACATTTGGAATTCACTACATACACGGATTTGTGTATACATTTTTTAAGCACTTTATATTTCATTGTTGTACTCATATTCCACATTTTGGATTCACTGTGGACACTATTGGTGTATGATATATATCCTGCAGTAGGGATTGGGCTCATTTTATGTGGTTATTCAACACAGTCATTTTTCAGCTTTCTTATTGGGTCCAAGCATAAGGACCTAGTGTGTGGATTCACATATGTTCACTTTTGTTTATATTTTTTATAGATCATATAATTTATTATATTAAGTTTATATTGCTTTATGTAGCGCTACACCATTATATTGTTTTATTCTGCATATTTCACCTATAGGTAAATGATTGAGGTGTTAGCTGCTTAGTGTCCTTTAGGTACATTCTAAGTGCAGGAGGAACTTTATTTATATTTAATGTTTTACATTTACTAAATCAAACTGCTATTGCATCTCAGTGAAAACCCAACTCAAACATTTGGTGAATTCCAGGGAAATGTTAAAGAGCAAGTCCAGTTTAATCTAACTAGCTTCTGCTGACTAATATCCAAGAAACTAAAAAAAAAACTTGCAGCAAGTTGGCCACTACTGATTTCCAAGAAGGGGTAAAAACTTTTTTTCCCAGAGATACAAATACTTTATTAATTTTAAGCAAAATAAATAGATTTTATGCAAGCACAGAGTACAACTGAAACATGGCAATTTGAAGAATTTTGTTAGAATACAGATCTATGAAAGGTTTTCATACTGTTTTTTTTTTTGTTAAACAGTGCACAGTGATGTTGTGGGACCTTCCTGATGTGTTCTTTGCCTCTGCTGGTCTCCTTACATCAGAGAAAAAAATTAAAAGACAAAGCATGCATGCCAGTCAAATTGGAGTGTGTAGTTGCACAGGTGAGGGAGAAGCAATGGGTTGGTTATGTCAGATCACCTAGCTATGAAGTATTTAGTTTAGGAGTGGAAAATAGCAACTTTTGCAGTTTTAACACTGGTCACATGCTTATGTTGAAGTCTCTTTAAATTTTAAAAGTTGCAATTTGAACATTTTTTTCTTTTAATAGCTTAACCACTTGGCAACCGTGCTATAGCCAAATGACAGCTACAGCTTGGTTGTCCAGTCCTGGGAGGGCGTCATATGACGTCCTCCCAGAACGTGCCCGTGATGTGGTAAAAGACCAATCACAGCAGCCTTTTACCACATGATCAACTGTGTCCAATGACACAGCAAATCACTGGGTAAATACAGTTGCTGGTTATCAGCTGCACTTTCCTCACGCTGTCACAGCAGGAGGAAAGTACTGCTGATAACCAGCAATTGTCAGAGAACAGATCAGCACTGATCATCAGGGCACTGATCATCAGTACCCTGATGATCAGTGTCCAGCAGTGCTGCCCAGTAGTGCCACCCACCAGTGCCCATCAGTGCCACCCACCAGTGCCCAGCAGTGCCCATCAGTGCCACTGACCTGTGTCCATCAGTGCCTAGCAGTGCCACCCATCAGTGCTGCCCAGCAGTGCCACCAGTCATTGCCCAGCAGTGCCATCAGTCAGTACCGCCCAGCAGTGCCCACCAGTGCTGCCCATCAGTGCTGCCTATCAGTGCTGCCTATCAGTGCCCATCATTGCTGCATATCAGTGTAGCACCATCAGCGCCGCCTCATCAGTGCCAGCTCATCAGTGTCACCTATCAGTGCCCATCAGTGCTGCCTATCAGTGCAGCCTCATCAATGCACATCAGTGAAGGAGAAAAATTACCTGTTTGCAAAATTTTATAATAGAAACAAAAAAACTTTTTTGCTATTTTTTTGTTTATAGTGAAAAAAATAAAACACCCAGTGGTGATTAAATACCACAAAAAAGAAAGCTCTATTTGTGTGAAAAAAATGATAAAAATTTTATATGGGTACAATGTTGCATGATTGTCATTCAAAGTGCGACAGCGCTGAAAGCTGAAAATTGGCATGGGCATGAAGGGGGTATAAGTGCCCTGTAGGTAAGTGGTTAAATAATAAAACACAACAAGAATCTGCAACAGCATGTGAGAGTAGATTCAGACCAGGTGGGGCAGGATTGCATTGGGCAGCTATTCCACTGCAGTCCCACCACAAGACAAGCGAAATGCCTTGTCTCATACCTGGCCAGTTCACACTACCACATTACGTTGCCAATAGAACGTAATGAAATGTCAATGTGCATTTTAATGAAGTTTGTTTTCAAAAAGGTGACACTTCCATGCACCCTGAACAGAAAATTGGCACTCCTGCCACCCCACTACACACTAGCCACTGTGTTCTAATGCAGCTGCTGGTGTGAATGTACCCTAAAGGTCATAAAAGTTATTTTATCTTTCTGTTTTTATCATTTATTTATTTTTTTACATTTATGAATGGATTTGTGTTTGTTAGTAAATCTATTCATAGTACTGATCTCTCAAGTGAGTACAGTGGTCAGTTACTATTGTCCTCACTTCAGCTTTCTATATTCATATGAATGCAATCAAAACCCCAAAATTCCCCCACTACTCCCAAATTTCTACAGTAAAACTTTTTGGGGAACTACTACCACTAATATGTGAAGTTACACCACATCAATTCATACAATACATGTGCAAAATTAGTGAATCTACCTATCCAACAAATCAATATCATTAGTGTTATACATAATACAGTTATATAATATACTGTATTTAATAAAAAAACTGTGCTACACTACTGTCTTTGATAAAGTTTGGAGGGATACAACGCGTCAAATGGACAGAGCTTTCCAACACCATCATGCTGGCTGGAACTATGATACCGCTGTGGATTCCCATTGCCTATTAACATCTGAGGATTGGTATCTGTGTAATAAATTTTCTCTTGGAAGCTATGTGAGTGAGATTGTATTTAATTCTTATTAAAAGTGTGATGGTTTTACATTATGGAGTTTCCTTTGTATTTTCATGCTGCCTTTTGAGTATTTGGAGGAAGATCTCTATTTTGAAAGTTTATGGTCCTTTGAGCCCTGGGAGGAAGATCTGCTGCTGAGGGGTTTACAGGTAAAACTCGAAAAATTATAATATCGTGCAAAAGTTCATTTATTTCAGTAATGCAACTTAAAAGGTGAAACTAATATATGAGATAGACACATTACATGCAAATCAAGATAGTTCAAGCCGTGATTTGTCATAATTGTGATTAGAGATGAGCGAATCGAAGTAGGCGAAGTGGAATTCGTTTCGAATATTAGGAAAATTTCGAATCCGAAAATAACCAGACTTCGGATGCGCGAATCGAAATTTTTCCTAAAATGGCGGCGACATGTGCGGCGACGGAGCGGGGATGTCTGGGAAGGCGTGCAGACAAGGCGCGCTGACCCATAATGCATTCATTCATGACATGTGATCGCATTAGCCAATCAGCAGCCAGCCAGCCAGCACAGTGTAATGGTCGAGCTATAAATGGCGGCCATTTTAGAATTCTCCATTTGCCTCCAGTCATTCAACAGAGGCAGACCTGGCTGTATGCAGGGAGAGAGTTAGGGACAGAGACACGTTACTTAGGGACACAGAAACGTTAGTTAGGGCCACAGAATCGTTACTTAGGGCCATAGAAACGTTACATAGGGCCACAGAAACGTTACTTAGGGCCACAGAATCGTTAGTTAGGGCCACAGAATCGTTAGTTAGGGCCACAGAATTGTTACTCAGGGACAGACAGAATTGTTACTGAGGGATACAGAATTGTTACTGAGGGCCACAGAATCGTTACTTAGGGCCACAGAAACGTTACTTAGGGCCACAGAATTGTTACTTAGGGACAGACAGAATTGTTACTGAGGGACACAGATTTGTTACTGAGGGCCACAGAATCGTTACTGAGGGCCACAGAATTGTTACTTAGGGACAGACACAGAATTGTTAGTGAGGGACACAGATTTGTTACTGAGGGCCAAAGAATCGTTACTGAGGGCCACAGAAACGTTACTTAGGGCCACAGAATTGTTACTTAGGGACAGACACAGAATTGTTACTGAGGGACACAGATTTGTTACTGAGGGCCACAGAATCGTTACTTAGGGCCACAGAATTGTTACTTAGGGACAGACACAGAATTGTTAGTGAGGGACACAGATTTGTTACTGAGGGCCACAGAATCGTTACTTAGGGCCACAGAAACGTTACTTAGGGCCACAGAATTGTTACTTAGGGACACAGAATCGTTACTTAGGGCCACAGAAACGTTACTTAGAGCCACAGAAACGTTACTTAGGGCCACAGAAACGTTACTTAGGGACACAGAATTGTTACTCAGGGACAGACAGAATTGTTACTGAGGGATACAGAATTGTTACTGAGGGCCACAGAATAGTTACTTAGGGCCACAGAAACGTTACTTAGGGCCACAGAATTGTTACTTAGGGACAGACACAGAATTGTTACTAAGGGACACAGATTTGTTACTGAGGGCCACAGAATCGTTACTTAGGGCCACAGAAACGTTACTTAGGGCCACAGAAATGTTACTTAGGGCCACAGAATTGCTACTCAGGGACAGACACAGAATTGTTACTCAGGGACACAGAATTGTTACTGAGGGACACAGAATTGTTACTGAGGGACACAGAATTGTTACTCAGGGACACAGAATTGTTACTCAGGGACACAGAATTGTTACTCAGGGACACAGAATTGTTACTGAGGGACACAGAATTGTTACTCAGGGACACAGAATTGTTACTCAGGGACAGACACAGAATTGTTACTCAGGGACACAGAATTGTTACTGAGGGACACAGAATTGTTACTCAGGGACACAGAATTGTTACTGAGGGACACAGAATTGTTACTCAGGGACAGACACAGAATTGTTACTGAGGGATACAGAATTGTTACTGAGGGCCACAGAATCGTTACTTAGGGCCACAGAAACGTTACTTAGGGCCACAGAAACGTTGCTTAGGGCCACAGAATTGTTACTTAGGGACAGACACAGAATTGTTATTGAGGGACACAGAATTGTTACTGAGGGCCACAGAACCGTTACTTAGGGCCACAGAAACGTTACTTAGGGCCACAGAATTGTTACTTAGGGCCACAGAAACGTTACTTAGGGCCACAGAAACGTTACTTAGGGCCACAGAATTGTTACTTAGGGACAGACACAGAATTGTTACTGAGGGACACAGATTTGTTACTGAGGGCCACAGAAACGTTACTTAGGGCCACAGAATCGTTACTTAGGGCCACAGAAACGTTACTTAGGGCCACAGAAACGTTACTTAGGGCCACAGAATTGTTACTCAGGGACAGACACAGAATTGTTACTGAGGAATACAGAATTGTTACTGAGGGACACAGAACCGTTACTTAGGGCCACAGAAACGTTACTTAGGGCCACAGAATTGTTACTTAGGGACAGACACAGAATTGTTACTGAGGGACACAGATTTGTTACTGAGGGCCACAGAAACGTTACTTAGGGCCACAGAAACGTTACTTAGGGCCACAGAATCGTTACTTAGGGCCACAGAAACGTTACTTAGGGCCACAGAATTGTTACTCAGGGACAGACACAGAATTGTTACTGAGGGATACAGAATTGTTACTGAGGGCCACAGAAACGTTACTTAGGGCCACAGAAACGTTACTTAGGGCCACAGAATTGTTACTTAGGGACAGACACAGAATTGTTACTGAGGGACACAGAATTGTTACTGAGGGCCACAGAACCGTTACTTAGGGCCACAGAAACATTACTTAGGGACACAGAATTGTTACTCAGGGACAGACACAGAATTGTTACTCAGGGACACAGAATTGTTACTGAGGGACACAGAATTGTTACTCAGGGACACAGAATTGTTACTGAGGGACACAGAATTGTTACTCAGGGACAGACACAGAATTGTTACTGAGGGACACAGAATTGTTACTGAGGGACACAGAATTGTTACTGAGGGCCACAGAAACGTTACTTAGGGACACAGACTTGTTACTCAGGGACAGACACAGAATTGTTACTCAGGGACACAGAATTGTTACTGAGGGACACAGAATTGTTACTCAGGGACACAGAATTGTTACTCAGGGACACAGAATTGTTACTGAGGGACACAGAATTGTTACTCAGGGACACAGAATTGTTACTCAGGGACAGACACAGAATTGTTACTCAGGGACAGACACAGAATTGTTACTGAGGGACACAGAATTGTTACTGAGGGACACAGAACCGTTACTTAGGGCCACAGAAACGTTACTTAGGGACACAGAATTGTTACTCAGGGACAGACACAGAATTGTTACTCAGGGACACAGAATTGTTACTGAGGGACACAGAATTGTTACTGAGGGACACAGAATTGTTACTCAGGGACACAGAATTGTTACTGAGGGACACAGAATTGTTACTCAGGGACACAGAATTGTTACTCAGGGACAGACACAGAATTGTTACTGAGGGACACAGAATTGTTACTGAGGGACACAGAATTGTTACTGAGGGCCACAGAACTGTTACTTAGGGCCACAGAAACGTTACTCAGGGACACAGAATTGTTACTCAGGGACAGACACAGAATTGTTACTCAGGGACACAGAATCGTTTAATTAAAGAGTATGTCAGACAACATGCAGAGGAGTGGCAGAGGAGGCAATGTTTTAGGAGCGAGCAGACATGGCAGCAGAGGAAGGGGTCGAGGCAGCACTATTCGCAGCCAGAGGCCAGTGCCCCCGGTGTCATCCAGCGGTCGTGTCTCCACCGACAACCCTGCCGTCATCGATTGGTTGGCTCGGTCGTCTTCCTCTTCCCAGGTCACCTCTGACACCTACAGCCAACGGTCGGTGGGTACGTCAGACACAACCGTTAGTTGGCATGGCCCGGGACCAAGCCCACTGAAATCACGTGTCCTCTACCTGCCCCTGTCCTTTGGTGTTCCCTCACCAAGCGAAGTATCGCATGCTGTGGGCTCAGCCCCACTGTACAGTGAGGAAGAGCAAACAGAGGGCGGTCAGGAACGGGGGGAGACATCCGCCTCTTCAGCAGCCAGGCAAAGAAGTAGTGGCGAGGAGAGTGGCTCGGTAGCCGGTGTAGAGACAGGTCTGTCTCCTGACCCACACGCAGCCGAGGGGGCTAGTAGTGAGGCGGAGACCCTAATTGATGATGATGAGGCTGATCGCACTTGGCAGCCTCGTCGTCATCAGGCTATTGCTTCCGCATCATCAGGAGAAGAGGGTGGCAGCTTGGCAGCGAGCAAAACAGTCGGTGGGTTGCCCAGGAGGCAGCAGGGTCGCAGCAGTGTCAGTGGAGGCAAACGGCCACGGAGTACAGCACCAGCTCCACTGCAGCCTACCACCACGGCCAGTAGTGGTGCCGGTGTGCACGGAGGAAGCAGCAGTCAGCCAGTGAGGAGTATCGGGGGCAAAGTTTCCTACTCGGCGGTGTGGCAATTTTTTGTCAAGCCGCCCGAGGAAGTAAACGTAGCCGTATGTCGACTATGTGGCCAGAAAGTCAAGCGTGGCCAGGGGGCCCATGTTGGGACTACAGCGTTGCGGCAGCATATGCAGCGTCGCCATTTGGTGGCCTGGGAAAACCGTGATAAAGATACGGCGGTTCTGCCCGCCCCAGCCCCCGCTCCATCACCCGCTCCGTTACTTGCTCCGTCACCCGACGTCAATCGCCCTCTATCAGCCAGTCAAGGCTCCAACACCTCTGCTGAGGGGAGTTGTCGCTCGTTGGCATCTTCCGCTCGTTGAGATGCTCCTTCTCCTGCTACTCCTCTTCACGGATTCCGTCAGCAGTCTTTCTTGGAATCCGTTTCCAAGAGACAACAGTTTGCGAGCATGCACCCGACGGTGCAAAAGCTGAACGTCCTCCTGTCCAAGTTGCTGGTGCTGCAGTCCATCCCTTTCCAAGTGGTGGACTCAGCACCTTTCCGAGAAATGATGGCTTGTGCCGCGCCGCGGTGGAGAGTGCCAAGCCGTCATTTCTTCGCCAAAAAGGCAGTGCCAGCCCTGCATTCACATGTAGAAGAGATGGTGGGCCAGTCTTTGAGCATGTCGGTCTCTGCCAAAGTGCACGGCAGCGCCGACATGTGGAGCTGTAACTACGGTCAGGGACAGTACATGTCATTTACGGCCCACTGGGTGAACGTGGTGCCGTCACAGCCGCACCAGCAACTTGGACAGGTCACGCCGCTTTTGCCTCCACGTTTGCACGTCCTTGGTCCACAAAAGATGTCCGCCTCTACCACCTCTTCTTCCTTCGTTTCCTCAGCCGCCACCCCCGTGCCAAGTCCCATTACCCGACCGGCATATCACATGTGCAGGGCGCAACGGTGTCACGCTCTGCTGCACCTGGTATGCCTTGGCGAACGTAGTCACACAGGGGAGGAACTTCTCAGTGTAATGAACAGAGAAATCAACAGATGGCTGTCTCCGCGCAAACTCAAAATCGGAACCATGTTGACTGACAACGGAAAGAACATGGTGTCTGCTCTGCGTCAAGGAAGGTTGTGCCATGCGCCATGCATGGCTCACGTGTTCAATCTGGTTGTCAAGCGGTTCCTAAAATCCACCATCCCACTGCAAGACATCCTTAAAATGTCACGTAAACTTTGCATGCATTTCAGCCATTCCTACACCGCAAAGCACACCCTCCTTGAGCTGCAGCGGCAGAACGGAATTCCACAGCATCGCCTGATCTGCGACGTTGCAACAAGGTGGAATTCAACCCTACACATGTTAGACCGCCTTTACGAACAGCGAAAGGCCATCACCGATTTCCTGATGTTACAAGCGGATAAAGGTACTCCCCTGTGTAACTTCGATGTCAGCCATTGGCAGCTCATGCGTGACACCTGCCGCTTGCTCAGGCCCTTTGAGGAGGCCATGCTATTCGTGAGTCGCCAGGACTATGGGATGAACGACATTCATTCCTCTGTTGCACGTCCTGGAACAAATGCTGTTAACAATGGCTGGTCAGGGTGCGGTAGACGTGGCGCACAGATCTCAATGCCACATGACCCCTCTGGGGGCAGGACAGGAAGAAGAGGAGGAGGTAGAGGAGGACATTGGTGCTCAGGAATTATTGAGTGAAATGGGTGGTTTTTCCACTCAGCGGACAGGAGTGGAGGAGCAGGAGCATCTGGTAGAGGAGGAGGAGGAGACAGAGGACCCAGACGCACCGTGGCAGTATGCTGTGGCGATGGAGGCAGGGAGTCCCTCGCATTCCTTGGCACAAATGGCCCATAGCATGCTCGGTTGCTTGCGTAGCGACAGCCGAATAATAACCATCAGACAGAGGGATGACTTTTGGCTGTCCACCTTGTTGGACCCTCGCTACCGTTCAAAAATGGTGGCCTTTTTCACACCTGCTGAGAGGGAGGCCAAAATAACGTACTATAAAAACCACCTATGTAGTCAGTTGGTCTCTGCCTTTGTGTGCCAACGTACATCCTCAGACACTGTGGGCCCTGTGCACTCGCGTTCCGCTGCCATGGCAGCAGGGGAGGGGTGGGGTGGTAGGAGCAGTGGTAGCTCCACCAGCAGCGGCTGCCTCAGTCTGCAGTCGATGATGAGTAGCTTTCTTCACCAGCGCAGTGAGGAAATTACTAACCAGCCGCAGCAGCAGCAGCATCAGGTGGACCTGGAGCAGGACCTCAAACAACAGGCTTGGGCCTACTTGGACAGCACCCTGCCAACCGAGGTAGACAATCCCCTTGACTACTGGGCAACGAAACTTGACCTTTGGCCCCAACTAGCTGAATTTGCCCTTGAAAGGCTGTCATGCCCGGCCAGTAGCGTGGCATCGGAGAGCGTGTTTAGTGCGGCAGGAGGTATTGTAACTCCGCGGAGGACACGACTGTCCACCCAAAGTGTGGAGAGACTCACGTTTGTGAAAATGAATCAGGCGTGGATTAGTCTGGATTTCAAACCACCAGTTCCTGACACAACTGACTAAATCCGCCATGAATCATGCCCCTGCCATGTGCCACTTTCAGGTCTACTCACACTGCTGGTGTGTTCCATTTTTTGTCATAGGGTGCTGGCAGATTACGGGCCTCCCATAGCTGCTGCCAGGCCCCTAATCTGCCATGGGCCCCTGTACCGCCTCCTCATGCTGCTGCCAGGTCCACAGTGTCTCATGCCATGTGCCACTTTCAGGTCTCCTCACACTGCTGGTGTGTTCAATTTTTTGACATAGGGTGCTGGCAGATTACGGGCCTCCCATAGCTGCTGCCAGGCCCCTAATCTGCCATGGGCCCCTATACCGCCTCCTCATGCTGCTGCCAGGTCCAGAGTCTCTCATGGGTCCCTGTACGGCCTCCCATTGCTGCTGTCTCCATTGCCACACTCTGCCATGTGCCACTTTCAGGTCTCCTCACACACTGCAGGTGTGTTGAATTTTTTGACATAGGGTGCTGGCAGATTACGGGCCTCCCATAGCTGCTGCCAGGCCCCTAATCTGCCATGGGCCCCTATACCGCCTCCTCATGCTGCTGCCAGGTCCAGAGTCTCTCATGGGTCCCTGTACGGCCTCCCATTGCTGCTGTCTCCATCGCCACACTCTGCCATGTGCCACTTTCAGGTCTCCTCACACTGCTGGTGTGTTCCATTTTTTGTCATAGGGTGCTGGCAGATTACGGGCCTCCTATAGCTGCTGCCAGGCCCCTAATCTGCCATGGGCCCCTATACCGCCTCCTCATGCTGCTGCCAGGTCCAGAGTCTCTCATGGGTCCCTGTACGGCCTCCCATTGCTGCTGTCTCCATCGCCACACTCTGCCATGTGCCACTTTCAGGTCTCCTCACACACTGCTGGTGTGTTCAATTTTTTGACATAGGGTGCTGGCAGATTATGGGCCTCCCATAGCTGCTGCCAGGCTCCTAATCTGCCATAGGCCCCTGTACCGCCTCCTCATGCTGCTGCCAGGTCCACAGTGTCTCATGCCATGTGCCACTTTCAGGTCTCCTCACACTGCTGGTGTGTTCCAATTTTTGTCATAGGGTGCTGGCAGATTACGGGCCTCCCATAGCTGCTGCCAGGCCCCTAATCTGCCATGGGCCCCTATACCACCTCCTCATGCTGCTGCCAAGTCCAGAGTCTCTCATGGGTCCCTGTACGGATTCCCATTGCTGCTGTCTCCATCGCCACACTCTGCCATGTGCCACTTTCAGGTCTCCTCACACACTGCTGGTGTGTTCAATTTTTTGACATAGGGTGCTGGCAGATTACGGGCCTCCCATAGCTGCTGCCAGGCCCCTAATCTGCCATAGGCCCCTGTACCGCCTCCTCATGCTGCTGCCAGGTCCACAGTGTCTCATGCCATGTGCCACTTTCAGGTCTCCTCACACTGCTGGTGTGTTCAATTTTTTGACATAGGGTGCTGGCAGATTACGGGCCTCCCATAGCTGCTGCCAGGCCCCTAATCTGCCATGGGCCCCTGTACCGCCTCCTCATGCTGCTGCCAGGTCCACAGTGTCTCATGCCATGTGCCACTTTCAGGTCTCCTCACACTGCTGGTGTGTTCAATTTTTTGACATAGGGTGCTGGCAGATTACGGGCCTCCCATAGCTGCTGCCAGGCCCCTAATCTGCCATGGGCCCCTATACCGCCTCCTCATGCTGCTGCCAGGTCCAGAGTCTCTCATGGGTCCCTGTACGGCCTCCCATTGCTGCTGTCTCCATCGCCACACTCTGCCATGTGCCACTTTCAGGTCTCCTCACACACTGCTGGTGTGTTGAATTTTTTGACATAGGGTGCTGGCAGATTACGGGCCTCCCATAGCTGCTGCCAGGCCCCTAATCTGCCATGGGCCCCTATACCGCCTCCTCATGCTGCTGCCAAGTCCAGAGTCTCTCATGGGTCCCTGTACGGCCTCCCATTGCTGCTGTCTCCATCGCCACACTCTGCCATGTGCCACTTTCAGGTCTCCTCACACACTGCTGGTGTGTTCCATTTTTTGTCATAGGGTGCTGGCAGATTACGGGCCTCCCATTGCTGCTGCCAGGCCCGTAATCTGCCATGGGCCCCTGTACCGCCTCTTCATGCTGCTGCCAGGTCCAGAGTGTGTCATGGGTCCCTGTACGGCCTCCCATTGCTGCTGTCTCCATCGCCACACTCTGCCATGTGCCACTTTCAGATCTCCTCACACTGCTGGTGTGTTACATTTTTTGTCATAGGGTGCTGGCAGATTACGGGCCTCCCATTGCTGCTGCCAGGCCCGTAATCTGCCATGGGCCCCCGTACCGACTCCTCATGCTGTGACGTTGCAACAAGGTGGAATTCAACCCTACATATGTTAGACCGCCTTTACGAACAGCAAAAGGCCATCACAGATTTCCTGATGTTAAAAGCGGATAAAGGTACTCCCTGTGTAACTTAGATGTCAGCCATTGGCAGCTCATGCGTGACACCTGCGCTTGCTCAGGCCCTTTGAGGAGGCCACGCTATTCGTGAGTCGGCAGGACTATGGGATGAACGACGTCATTCCTCTGTTGCACGTCCTGGAACAAATGCTGTTAATAATGGCTGGTCAGGGTGCGGTAGACGTGGCGCACAGATCTCAACGCCACATGACCCCTGTGGGGGCAGGACAGGAAGAAGAGGAGGAGGTAGAGGAGGACATTGGTGCTCAGGAATTATTGAGTGAAATGGGTGGTTTTTCCACTCAGCGGACAGGAGTGGAGGAGCAGGAGCATCTGGTAGAGGAGGAGGAAGAGGAGACAGAGGACCCAGACGCACCGTGGCAGTATGCTGTGGAGATGGAGGCAGGGAGTCCCTCGCATTCCTTGGCACAAATGGCCCATAGCATGCTCGCTTGCTTGCATACCGACAGCCGAATAATAACCATCAGACAGAGGGATGACTTTTGGCTGTCCACCTTGTTGGACCCTCGCTACCGTTCAAAAATGGTGGCCTTTTTCACACCTGCTGAGAGGGAGGCCAAAATAACGTACTATAAAAACCACCTATGTAGTCAGCTGGTCTCTGCCTGTCTGCGCCAACGTCCATCCTCAGACACTGTGGGCCCTGTGCGCTCGCGTTCCGCTGCCATGGCAGCAGGGGAGGAGTGGGGTGGTAGGAGCAGTGGCAGCTCCACCAGCAGCGGCTGCCTCAGTCTGCAGTCGATGATGAGTAGCTTTCTTCACCAGCGCAGTGAGGAAACTACTAACCAGCCACAGCAGCAGCAGCAGCAGCATCAGGTGGACCTGGAGCAGGACCTCAAACAACAGGCTTAGGCCTACTTGGACAGCACCCTGCCAACCGAGGTAGACAACCCCCTTGACTACTGGGCAACGAAACTTGACCTTTGGCCCCAACTAGCTGAATTTGCCCTTGAAAGGCTGTCATGCCCGGCCAGTAGCGTGGCATCGGAGCGTGTGTTTAGTGCGGCAGGAGGTATTGTAACTCCGCGGAGGACACGACTGTCCACCCAAAGTGTGGAGAGACTCATGTTTGTGAAAATGAATCAGGTGTGGATTAGTCTGGATTTCAAACCACCAGTTCCTGACACAACTGACTAAATCCGCCATGAATCATGCCCCAAACATGTGCCACTTTCAGGTCTCCTCACACTGCTGGTGTGTTCCATTTTTTGTCATAGGGTGCTGGCAGATTACGGGCCTCCCATAGCTGCTGCCAGGCCCCTAATCTGCCATGGGCCCCTATACCGCCTCCTCATGCTGCTGCCAAGTCCAGAGTCTCTCATGGGTCCCTGTACGGCCTCCCATTGCTGCTGTCTCCATCGCCACACTCTGCCATGTGCCACTTTCAGGTCTCCTCACACTGCTGGTGTGTTCCATTTTTTGTCATAGGGTGCTGGCAGATTACGGGCCTCCCATAGCTGCTGCCAGGCCCCTAATCTGCCATGGGCCCCTATACTGCCTCCTCATGCTGCTGCCAGGTCCAGAGTCTCTCATGGGTCCCTGTACGGCCTCCCATTGCTGCTGTCTCCATCGCCACACTCTGCCATGTGCCACTTTCAGGTCTCCTCACACTGCTGGTGTGTTCCATTTTTTGTCATAGGGTGCTGGCAGATTACGGGCCTCCCATAGCTGCTGCCAGGCCCCTAATCTGCCATGGGCCCCCGTACCGACTCCTCATGCTGCTGCCAGGCCCGTAATCTGTCATGGGCCCCTGTACCGCCTCCTCATGCTGCTGCCAGGTCCAGAGTGTGTCATGGGTCCCTGTACGGCCTCCCATTGCTGCTGTCTCCATCGCCACACTCTGCCATGTGCCACTTTCAGGTCTCCTCACACTGCTGGTGGTTTCCATTTTTGTCATAGGGTGCTGTATGGCCTCCCATTGCTGCTGCCTCCACCGCCACACTGTGGCTCCACATTCTGGTTTTGGCCCCGTGACTGCCCAAATGAGTGAAGTGTGCGGTGATTCTAAGATCGACGGCACTCATCTGCATGTCATACTGACTGACAGTATTATTTCTCTTCCCCAGCAGACTCCAAGGGCATTTAAATTAAAGGTACAGTGTTCTGCACTAATATAAAGGCTCTCTGAAGCCTAGAAACACCCTTTTATAAGTTAAATTCGCAGCGAATATATTCGACTCGAATCGAAATTTTTCCACGAATTCGCCGAATCAGTCGAATCGAATTTTTGAATACTTCGCTCATCTCTAATTGTGATGATTATGGCTTACAGCTCATGAAAACCCAAAATCCACAATCTCAGAAAATTAGAATATTGTGAAAAGGTGCAATATTCTAGGCTCAAAGTGTCCCACTCTAATCAGCTAATTAAGCCATAACACCTGCAAAGGGTTCCTGAGCCTTTAAATGGTCTCTCAGTCTGGTTCAGTAGGAATCACAATCATGGGAAAGACTGCTGACCTGACAGTTGTGCAGAAAACCATCATTGACACCCTCCATAAGGAGGGAAAGCTTCAAAAGGTAATTGCAAAAGAAGTTGGATGTTCCCAAAGTGCTGTATCAAAGCACATTAATAGAAAGTTATGTGGAAGGGAAAAGTGTGGAAGAAAAAGGTGCACAAGCAGCAGGGATGACCGCAGCCTGGAGAGGATTGTCAGGAAAAGGCCATTCAAAAGTGTTGGGGACTTTCACAAGGAGTGGACTGAGGCTGGAGTCAGTGCATCAAGAGCTACCACACACAGACGGATCCTGGACATGGGCTTCAAATGTCGTATTCCTCTTGTCAAGCCGCTCCTGAACAACAAACAACGTCTGAAGCGTCTTACCTGGGCTAAAGAAAAACAGACCTGGTCTGTTGCTCAGTGGTCCAAAGTCCTCTTTTCTGATGAGAGCAACTTTTGCATCTCATTTGGAAACCAAGGACCCAGAGTATGGAGGAAGAATGGAGAGGCACACACTGCAAGATGCTTGAAGTCCAGTGTGAAGTTTCCACAGTCTGTGTTGATTTGGGGATCCATGTCATCTGCTGGTGTTGGTCCACTGTGCTTCATTAAGTCCAGCGTCAATGCAGCCGTCTACCAGCAGATTTTGGAGCATTTCATGCTTCCTTCCACAGACGAGCTTTATGGGGATGCTGACTTCATTTTCCAGCAGGACTTGGCACCTGCCCACACTGCCAAAAGCACCAAAACCTGGTTCAATGACCGTGGGTTACTGTGCTTGATTGGCCAGCAAACTCGCCTGACCTGAACCCCATAGAGAATCTATGGGGCATTGCCAAGAGAAAGATGAGAGACCGAACAATGCAGAAGAGCAGAAGGCCGCTATTAAAGCATCCTGGTCTTCCAGAACACCTCAGCAGTGCCACAGGCTGATAGCTTCCATGCCACGCCGCATTGAGGCAGTAATTGCTGCAAATGGGGCCCAAACCAAGTATTGAGTACATATGCATGCTTATACTTTTCAGAGGTCCGATATTGTTCTATGTACAATCCTTGTTTTATTGATTGCATGTAATATTCTAATTTTCTGAGATTGTGGATTTGGGGTTTTCATAAACTGTAAGCCATAATCATCACAATTATGACAAATCATGGCTTGAACTATCTTGCTTTGCATGTAACGAGTCTATCTCATATATTAGTTTCACCTTTTAAGTTGTATTACAGAAATAAATGAACTTTTGCACGATATTCTAATTTTTCGAGTTTCACCTGTATATGTGGAACTAGACATGTGCACGCTGGAAATATTTGTTTCGTTTCAGTTGCATTTGTTCATTAAAGAAGTTTGTTTCGTCATAGTCGCGATGTTGAATCGATTTGTTTAGTATCTTCAGCATACATATCGTATATTCGTTAGTCTGGGTGGATTAAAAAAATTTTGCAGGTATTTCAAAAGATTGCTATGTATTCCTTTTCAATTTAGATTTCTTTTTGGTGGAATCGTTATTCATATATCAAAAGTATTCATTATTTTCAGACGCAACAGAATAAATAATGCAAAACTCAGCAGCCCCAAATTTTTCAAACCTAAGAACTGCATTAGACCCATGGTGGCGAAACTATGGCACGCGATCCGCAGCAGGCACGCAGAGCCCTTGCTGCCGGCATGCGAGCCAAGTTGCCCCACTACTGCAGCTGAGTGTCGTGTCCTGCGCATGCCTGGTAACAGCACCAGTTGATGACATCACAAGCAGCAAATACCTCCCAAGCCGCCCATCGGAGCTTTCAGCATACCTTCAACCAGCGCAGTCAGCCAGCAGTGGATCTGCTACAGCAGCTAGCTGCTACAAACAAGAATGCCGATTTGCTGCACTGGATGTGAACTTTTATACACATTTAACTGAGACTGACATTCTTTTAATGTTGTACTGCCCATGGTCAGTGTAACATTGCCCTTCTGTGCTGGTGGTCAGTGTAACATTGCCCTTTGTGCTGGTTGTCAGTGTAACATTGCCCGTCTGTGCTGGCAGTCAGTGGAACATTGCCCCTCTGTGCTGGTGGTCAGTGGAACATTGTCCATCTGTGCTGGTGGTCACTGGAACATTGCCCCTCTGCGCTGGTAGTCAGTGTAACATTGCCCCTCTATGCTGGTGGTCAGAGTAACATTGCCCGTCTGTGCTGGTGGTCAGTGGAACATTGTCCATCTGTGCTGGTGGTCACTGGAACATTGCCCCTCTGTGCTGGTGGTCAGTGTAACATTGCCCCTCTGTGCTGGTGGTCAGTGGAACATTGCCCGTCTGTGCTGGTGGTCAGTGGAACATTGTCCATCTGTGCTGGTGGTCACTGGAACATTGCCCCTCTGTGCTGGTGGTCAGTGTAACATTGCCCCTCTATGCTGGTGGTCAGTGGAACATTGCCCGTTTGTGCTGGTGGTCAGTGTAGCATTGCCCCTCTGTGCTGATGGTCAGTGGAACATTGCCCGTTTGTGCTGGTGGTCAGTGTAGCATTGCCCCTCTATGCTGGTGGTTAGTGGAACATTGCCCGTTTGTGCTGGTGGTCAGTGTAACATTGTCCCTCTATGCTGGTGGTCAGTGTAACATTGCCCGTTTGTGCTGGTGGTCAGTGTAACATTGCCTGTCTGTGCTGTTGGTCAGTGTAACATTGCCCGTCTGTGCTGTTGGTCAGTGTAACGTTGCTCGCCTGTGCTGGTGGTTAGTGGACCATTGCCCGTCTGTGCTGGTGGTCAGTGGAACATTGCCCATCTGTGCTGGTGGTCAGTGTAACATTGCCCATCTGTGCTGGTGGTCAGTGGAACATAGCCCCTCTGTGCTGGTGGTCAGTAGAACATTGCCCCTCTGTGCTGGTGGTCAGTAGAACATTGTCCCTCTGTGCTGGTGGTCAGTAGAACATTGTCCCTCTGTGCTGGTGGTCAGTGTAACATTGCCCGTCTGTGCTGGTGGTTAGTGGAACATTGCTCATCTGTGCTGGTGGTCAGTGTAACATTGCCCGTTTGTGCTGGTGGTCAGTGGAACATAGCCCCTCTGTGCTGGTGGTCAGTGGAACATTGCCTCTCTGTGCTGGTGGTCAGTAGAACGTTGTCCCTCTGTGCTGGTGGTTAGTGGAACATTTCCCCTCTATGCTGGTGGTCAACAGCAAAAAAAAATGAAAACAGATAGTGGAAGATCATTCCAAGAGGCCTGGACAGAGTCATTTGAAGTGATTGAACGCAATGGGAAAGCGTATTCTGTGTAATGAAAGTGTTGTCTGTCAGGTTTATTTGCAGTGTTGGCACTTTGTGATAAATATGTGGGTTTTGGGTCGCCTTTTGGGCACTCGGGCTCCAAAAGGTTCGCCATCACTGCATTAGACTGTGGAACTGCGCTGACTGACTGTGATAACTACAAATTGAATTTCAATGAAACATTTTACTTGCATCTGAATTATCAAACTAATTTGAACATTACATTTATTTCACCACTGGCCCGAACTACTATCGCATCATGTGACATCATCCGAATGAAACAAATGCATTTGTTGATTTTGTTATAACATTTTCGGATTTGTTGACGTTCGTTATTATGTCCATTCGGAGATTCATCCTAATCTCCGTAAATCAAATTTTCAGCTGAAAATCAATTCACTACGAAATGAAACGCACATGTTTATGTGGAACAGATCTTTTAATGTGATATTAGACCTCCTATCATAGTGGTGAGGTCCATCATAGGAGGTGAGGGCACATCCATCAGTGCACTACAGTGGTGTATGCTGATTCACTGGGAAGATTTTTTGTGGTTCACAGTCATATGATACACCTACGTTTTATGTGACATGAATATTATTCAGTGGGACTGTTTTTTGTGGACTTGTTCGTTTGATGTAAAATGCACTGATGCGCTTTATGTGTTGATGCATGGGCACTTTATATTATTTACGTATGATTTTTGATATGCATTTTTTTATTTGAAATGTTGGAATATATTGTTTTGTTATTCATAGCATTGATGTTAATATATTGATTGGTTTGATAAGTAATGTGCATCACTATTTTTGCATATATATTCATAGAAATGGCTTTATTTACCTTCAAACCTATTCATACATCATCAATAGATCTAAAGATAATCAAAGCCATTCATACCCCTGATCCCCAGAAGCTGCTGTCAGATCAGGGCAGCATTGGACACAGTGCTACCTGCTTGTTAGCACAGCTGCACTGTCAGATCGGGACTTTGCAGGGTTTACTTGTCTACCCCCAACCTGCAATTTTTACTGCTGAGACAGGGGCAGTGTGGGAAGCAGGTGATCAGGGGGTATAAAATGACAGGAGAAAGATGCAGGTAAAGGGCAGATAAGCAAACCCAACACCACATCTGACAGTGCTCCTGTACTATGAGCCAGCAACTGTGCTCTTTCTCCCCCTCCATCTCCTGTATCTTGTAAGTGTAGCATGCTAGTATGATATACACACAGTTGCTGGT
Organism: Staurois parvus; assembly: GCF_062004578.1. Classification (NCBI taxonomy): domain Eukaryota; kingdom Metazoa; phylum Chordata; class Amphibia; order Anura; family Ranidae; genus Staurois; species Staurois parvus. The sequence continues at coordinate 2,842,540 of NW_028318006.1, read as the reverse complement.
GAATGGCTTGGTAATACTGAAATGCTGCACTGTCACATGGGGGGAATAAAGAACATCCTCCTGGCTCTCTCCTCCTTGTCGCGTTCAGGACATAGCTGACAGAAGTAGAGATGCTGCTTTCACTACTCCTGTCAGCCTTGCAATAGAAAGAACTCACGGCTGGTGCCCCCTCACCCACAATAAAATGACTGCACCCGGGACGGTCGCATCTCCTGCCCACCTCTTCGCCCTGCTTGGAAATACATATTTACTTCTATTTACTTTAGATAATACCTGAATTCCACCACTGATACTGGAAACTGGGATGCCATCTTTTAGCCATGTTAAACTGGGAGCTGGGAACCCTGTGGCTTCGCATTCTAATCTGATGGGTTTGTTGACTATCACAGATACAGGCTCATTGTTACCAAAAATGGAAGGTAGAACTGTAAGAAAGGTAAATACTTTCAGGTAATGAACTGTTAAAGGATAATTAACAATGCATTGCACAAACCTGCACATTTGCAAATGTAAAAATATATATTAAATATAAACGTTCATAATCCCTGTCCAGGCCCCAATATCCTAGCTGATGATAAATCTAATAAATTGCATTACAACTTCTGCTGAAGTCTATTATTGGAGACAATGTAGAGTACTATGTTGGAAGGTTTTGGAAAACTACGGATATAGGTGTCCTTTTATCATGCAGCCGTAAATGACCACTGCTCAGTTCTCTGGCATTCTTAGAGGAGACAGTTCTCCTCTGAATGCCTTTTTATGAAGCGGTGTAGATTGTGTCTTCTAATGAAGAGAGAAGCGATCTACAAAACGCTTTGAAAGCTGGAAAACTGCTGCTGTTACTGTAATCTCGCGAGATTATAGTAAGAGGTCAGTCAAACACAGTTTACTAAACAGTGGTAAATTACAGCTGCCTTGTTTACTGCTCCCTCGATTCTCCACCTCTAAGCTGGAGAATCTGGAGGGAAAATTTTCACACAGATCGCCAGTGAACGGATGAGATCGCTCCTTTATACACTGGCCATCTGTGTGCTGAGATGATCAGCGGAGAACATGTTCTCCACTGATCATCTCTGTTTCCTAAACCACTAATGATCTGAGATCAGCAACAATCCTCAGGATCACCACTGATCTCAGTTTTATAAAAGGACACTTTAATAGAATGTTCTTTATAATACTCATATTACTTCACATCATCAAACAGGCCTTCCATGCTAGGTGACATACTGTATGTGCCATGAATGTATTCACATGAAACAAAATGAAAGATTCCAGTAAAAATCAGCATTATAAAAACATCATTGTTAATATAAATATTTGTGGCTTGATAAAAAACACAGATTATTTGTGTTTGTCTTTTCATTTTGACAGTGTACGTATGTCAGATTTGGAATATTTATGATATAAATATTATTTCCAACTTGGGCCAAAAGCCAGGTATGACATAAAAGTAATAATACAGGTGATGACCACAGCTGTGTTTAAATATAGCAATCATCACCATATTTGTAATTAATATAAATCCTAATTAAATCTGCATTCGGCACCATGGCCTTTTCAGTCAAGCTTATAATATACTTCTGATTCTTGAAGATTGAGTGCATTCAAAATTTAGATTCTATTTCATTTAATACACCCATTGTAACAACAAAGGACTATAAACATAGCTGAACCTGCCAAGAAGACAGTAGCTGGCCAGCTTAGTCATAATGTGAGAATTACCATGAACTTGTAAGACATAAGTCAATTCAGCTGTCCCTACGATGCTGCTTGCAACACATTTATATACACCAGCATTATGTATCTGTGCATTTGTTATCTGGAGAACTTGTCCTTGATTTGACAGGAGAATGTCATCAACAGTTGAAAGAGGGTGGTTATCTTTAAACCAAGTCACAACTACAAGAGAAATAATATGAAACATGTTAAACATATTATTTTTTTTATCTTTTTATATTCATACTTACTAACATATTCATGCTAACCTATAACAAAAATAATAACAAAAGATACACGGAAAGAAGTCTTAATTACCAGGATCAGGGTTGCCTGATGCTTTGCATTCCAGTCTTACAGATTGATTGCCAAAAATGGTTTCATGGTGGACCTCACCAGAATTCTCTATCTTGGGTGGTTCTATCATTAAAAATATTAAACAAATGAGATGAAGAGCTCTAGCATATAACACTCTAATGAAATTCAATGTCAGGTCACAATACATTTGGGGTGTCTTGTATCAATTCTCTTAGGTTTACTTTTCATATATGTGGTTGAATGGACATAAACATCATAAAGACATACATCTACATGATTTCTCTTTATAAACAAGTTCATAGTAATAGTTCTGGCTGTTGCATTGGTTTTAAATGTATCTGGAGACAATGCAGACAGAAAATTATTCTCTACGCATTTAAAAAAAGGAATACATTGCCTGGCTGCAGCCTATAGTTTATGGATACAAGGCAAGAGATAATAGTCCCTATTCTGCTTTCTTGGCTTGTTACTCCTTACATATTTTCTATGTTGTATCTTATAGAAATAACATCTGCATTTCTTTTTTAATAATATTTAGGGTAAAGCTAACATTTAGCTCTGCTTATTTTAACGTATGAGCCTTTCCTAATGTTGCATTATTCTGGTTATATTCACACTAGAAGATATTTACTTCATGTACCTGATTGTGTATGACGTGTATAAAATGTGTGTGATTTACCATAGACATTTAGCCATATGCTTTGCTCAGCCTCTCCAGCTGCATTGCTTGCCACACAGGTATATTTCCCTGTATCATCTGTGGTTGTGCTTTTGAAATTTAAAATGCGACCATATGACTCCACCTATACAATACAAAAATGCAGACATTGTGTTTGAATACATGTCCATGCACCTGTCTTGCTATGAGCATAACAAGAATTCCAAAGATGGCATTACATTGGGGTGCTTTAACAATATTCACAAAAAATATATGCCTGCAGCATAAAAAACGTTACATAATAATAAATCTGCAAAACTGTTTGTAACATGTATGTTCATAGTATAGGAATAAAGAATAACCACTGATATAAAATTAATTACATGATAAGCCATCATACAATTTTAACCAATAATGGCTGATCACAGATTTACACTGGGAAACGGAAGCAGTACAAATTATAGTCTCCGTGTAACTAATCTAAGCAGAAAGCCTGATAGGCTGCACCAGAAGGTGTTCAGGCTAATTTTCTAAAGTAGTTGAGATTTCACATTCAAATAATTGTGTGAATAGTCACTTCAATGATCCAATTTTGTGAAAAGTAAATTCCTTTTCACTGTAAATAACCAACTATGTGCAGATGCTTTCATGTGATTAAAGGAAACGTTCACTAAAAATAAAACAAATACATAAATGGCTGGTGCCATGGAGGACTCCAACTGACTGAGTATAAGCTGTTGGCTCGTACTTTGTTTGGGCAGACAGTTTTACAAGGACAGAAAGAGTCAATGAACTACCACAGCACTCAACAGCTCCGTGGTAAATTTATTGAGAAGTACAAGCCGACATCCACAAAGGACCATGCAGTTTGGTGAGGCACAATTTTTTAAAAGTCGCCTCTGCCATAATTTTCAAAAATTCCTATGCATTTGTCAGACCATTAAGATGACTGGGCTGTCAAAAACAGAAGGCGCGGAAGCATGTAAAACTGCAGGCAAACTACCATGAGCCAGCCCTTGATCCTAAGTTTTAGTATTTTTTTTTTTAAATATTATATTTAATTAGCATTGTCCTCTGCCCCCATATGCCTCTCCCTTCCATTCAAAGAAGCTGTACTGTAGCTTCTCTTAATAAAATGCACTTTATGAATGGAGGAATCAGACCTTTCAATCTTCTGCATGTCCTCCATCTATAGAGCGCTTTTCATTCATAGAAGTTATAGTAGAACTTACAGCGTCTATAAATGGAGATAAAGGGCAAACAGGGTGGCCACAGTCAGCACTTTTGATGATTGCATAAGACTGGTCCAGTACTCGCATTAATCCTCGCAGCAGCAGAAAATTATAGCAGGGTTATGAGGGGGACACAGGATTTGGATTTCACTATTTCACCAACACAATAAATCTCTCAGCCGTCCATCGTGATGATTAAAAAAATAAATAAACTTAGGCTTTAATTTGATTCAACAGTAACAGTCAACCAAACCCCCCCCCCCCTCGCCGTCAAACACACACACATATAATATTTGGGACCTCGTGGCAGCTACATAGGCTGCTATGGCTATAATTATGTTACAAAGTATACTGCACAAGATTCATTGCTGAACTGAGCCACATCCATGTGACATGTAAAGATCAAACTCTGCCATGGAATTGACTAAATATGTTCAAATATAAGCATTATACTCACTGAAATATTTCCTTTAATAATATTAAATGGTAGTCCATCCTTCAACCATGTGATTTGTGGATATGGAATTCCAGTAGCAATACACTGCAAAGTTATGGGTTTGCGCATAACAACAGACAATGGTGATGGCTCAGGTTTAATAGAAGGCAGGACTGCAAAATAAAGAAAACACATTTTAATGTTTTATTTTATCCATGCATTGTTAAAAAGAAGAAGAAACAAGTAAATTGTTTGTAAACTGTAGTGCTGCTAGAAGGTTCTCTGTAAAGACTGGATCCAATATATTACTACTATTATACCAATTTTTAAGTATGCAGATAGGGGCGTATTTACCTCAAGGCAAACAAGGCATTTGCCTAGGGTGACATTTTTCAGAGTGACACCCCCACCCCCTGGAAGAAGGGACACACACTGCAAGGAGACCAGGTGGGATCCTAGAAAGGCTACGGGCTACCTGATGGTGTATGCAGAGACTGACTCTCGTTCCTGGGGATGACCAGAGCTGTGAAGGTGAGTGTCTCTCTCTCTCTCCCCAGGGGGGAGGGGAGTGGTGGTGGGTGTATGGGGGGGTGGTGATAGCGGAAGGCTGTCTTGGCTGGGGTGGTGTGATGTTGGTCCGACTCTCTCTGCAGAGGAGGGGGTGGTGTTGTTCTTCGGTGTCTGGCTCTCTCTGTGGGGGGGGGGGGTGATGTTGGTCTGTTTCAGGCTCTTTCCATGAAGGGACAGTCGATTTTTGTGTTGCCCAGGGTAGCACAAAACCTAAGTACACCACTGTATGCAGACATGTTACATATTAATGGTGATGCCAAAAAGATTGATGCTACTTTTTCACATACAAGAAATTAAGGTAATCTAAACAGACCCGGCTAACCAAGCCAATCACCTTATTTCTCTAGCTCTTTACTTTTATTGCAATATATTACTTATAGTACAATGTAGCTTTTTTGTACAATACTAAATCATTATTCAGATCTATGATAACAACATATGTAATTGTGCCACACTGTCTCTGGTTTCACATAGTCTGTCTGATTTTCTAAATATCTTGCTAAAGACAAGCGTTGGTGATATCCATAATCCCTTGCAAGGAAAAGGGCACTTTCTCATACATCTGTGTCCATGAAGTAATTGTGAATGTATGAATCATACAAAATAAAAAATAAAAAAAAAGTGTGAATCATACAAAATAAAGACCAAAAAACACACCAATAAGTACTTAGAAACATAGAAATATAGAGAAATGACAGCAGAAAAAAGACTGAGTGGTCCATCGAGTCTGCCCGTTTTTGTTTTGTATTTTTTGTTTTGTTTTTTTTCACTTATATTTTGTCTGAGTGCAGGTCTATGTTTGTCCCAAGCATGTCTGAAGCCATTTACTATTGACTGGCTCACTATCTGTGCTGGAAGTTTATTCCAAGCATCGACTACCCTTTCAGTAAAATAATACTTTCTAAGATTAGTTTTGAACTTTTCTCCAGTTAGTTTGAGGTCATGTCCCCATGCTCTTCATTTTGGTTTCATACTGAAAAACTGCCCTCCTGAACCTTATTCACCATCTTGATGTTTTTAAAGATTTCAATTATGTCTCCCCTTTCCCTTCTTTCCTCCAGACTGTACATATTAAGTTCCTGAAGTCTCTCAATTTCCTGAAGTATCAATTTACTGTACAAACAAAAATAGTAAACTGACACATAAGGTGCCCAAGACCAACGTGGAAAAGTGCAGATGACCATTAGCAGATCGCCATTCTATTCGAACTGTAGGTAACAGTTATGGAGGATCCTGGTGCTGACTGGTTGCAGACCCCACTCGATGTAAACAAGCTTGACAAAGTGGGAGCACCCTTGAAATGTGTTGCTGCTCCCTCCTTTTATGTACAGTCCAACTACCAGAAATAACAGCAGCAGAAGAACCCGCTCGGTGTGTCTGAAACTTGTATACAGTGAATTGAGTCTGCAGCTAACTGACACCAGGATCCTTCACAATGTCACTGACACTTCTATTCTGGAGGCCTGCCAGTGATGATCTGCACCTTTCCATGTTGGTCTTGAGCATTTTAAGTGTAAGTGTGCTATTTTTGTTTGTGCACAAAATTGATACTTTGATTCCGCTCTCCTGTCCATTTGTGTTTTGAATGTGTGAATCAGTAGGCCATTTTAGAGCGTTAGCTCATATCTGATTCATATAGATACTTAGTTAATGTTAACAAATACAAAATAATAGTTAATTAGCAGTAATCAGCAGCCTATTTGGCCTTGAGTTTTACCTGGATCTGGCCAGTTTACTGCAGGTAGAAATTTTAAAAAGTTGCAAAGCCAGACAAAGCCTTGTCAACTTAAAGTGTATGTAAAGTCTACTAATGAACTTGACTTACTTGCTCCTTTTTACCACTGAAAACATTTTGTTATATCTGTTACATTAGTGCAAAAATACCTGTTGATTATGTCAGTAAGTTAGAGCTTCCCTGAGTCTTGCACGCCTGCTCTGTTTTCCCAAGCATAGTAATTAACTCTTCTAGTTCTTGGAACTACGAAATGATTAACCGATATGTGGTGATGATGGGTGGGTAGGTGGATTTGAGTAGTTTAGCAAGAAAAAAAAAAATTTAAAACCTTGAGCCTGAATAATACTACTCAGTCCACTAGCAATGTAGCAGCGCATTTCTGGCAGATCAACAAGTATTTTTTTTTCTGCACTTCTTTAACCTCTTCACACCACCTCCCAGCAGTCTTTTAAGTGAGCTTTAATATCTAGGAATGCATGCCGAACTGAAGCCGTGACCAAGAGTTGTCTGTGAGACAGGATGCTGTGAGAGTACAGTAAGTGGGTTTTTCGTACACAACCTCTGGCCACCATGGACACTATGGATGTGTGGTAGCTCGGTGTTAAACCCCAACTTTCCAGCCATTAACAAAAAAGCAATAATCCAAAGAGTTCCAGAGACAGGTCTCACTTCTACTGCCAGTACTGGCAATATCATTAAAGCAATAGACATATCAACAGCAGCCATTACTGGACGCTCTGAATTTTTACCAGCCACGGTGCCAGACTGAGTACCAAAACAAAATAGGCTGCAAATTTACTACTACTACCACTTATATAGTGCTGTCAATGTATGCAGAGCTTTACTCATACAGTATATTGTAAATACACATCAGTCCCAGCCTTCAAGGAGCTTAAAATCTTAGGACCCTAACTCACATTCATACATACACATGCTAGGGCCAATTTAGACAGAAGCCAGCATGTCTTTGGAGTGGGGAGGAAACCCCATGCCGGCACAGGGAGAACAAGCAAATTCCAGGCAGGTAGTGTCACGGTTGGGATTTGAACTAACGACCCTAGTACAGCCAGGTAGAAGCGCTAACCACTTGGTCACTGTGCTGCGGATCACCTTGTTGTACCTTTCCTAGGGGCTGACTGCCTTTAGTGCTGTCAGGAGACACTGGTCTTCATCAAGCCTTAAAGTGATTGTGAAGGCTGATTTTTTTTTTTTTTTTTACTAAGAAATATGTTTTGTAAAGAACTTTGCTAGCTAAGGGTCTTTGAGTCTTTCTGGCCACATCTCAGGTAGAAACAAAACCAAATGAAGGACATAAAATAAATAAAGGGAACTGTAGTATGAGAAATCCATGGTGCACACTGTGCTGGGAGAATCACAGTGCATGTTTTAGGATTTAGAATGCAATGCACATGTGGGTTTTTTTTCTGCATTTTTAACAAATTATTGTAAAGGCAAACCTTTAATGTTTTTAAAAATAACAACCATGTTATACTTACCTGCTCTGTGCAATGGTTTTGCACAGAGCAGCCCCAATCCTCATCTTCTCGGGGCCCCTGCCAGTGCTCCAGGCCCTTCCTTCCTTTCTAGTGCCCCCATAGCAAGCAGCATGCTATGGGATCACCTGAGCAGGCTCGTTTAGCAAATGAGGAGATAGAGACCCAGGAGAGCTGAGGCTCTCATGCACATTTCCTTGATCGATAAAAAGGTTTGGGAAGCTGCTCCAGATATGTGAAGACATCTCTAAACTCTTGCACTTCATACCTGCAATAGATTGCCCTTTTCTTCCATAACAGAGTCTCTTTCAGTATCTGTATCTCTAACCACTTGCCGCCCAGCCACCGCATTAAAACGGTTGCAGGGCGGCATGGCTGGGAAAAACCATGTTTTAAAACGTAGTTTTGCAAAACAAAACCCTACCTGTCCCACGGGTGTCAGCAGCGGGTGTCAGCCACCGGGTCACGGCCGGTGATTACCCGCCGTTTCCCCGGGATTAGCAGTGATCGCTGACAGAGAGCAGGGCTGCATTGTTTACACACAGCCCTGCTCAGTGTCAGTTCCCTGACAGCTCGTGACTAGCTGAAGAGGGGGGAAGAGTTTCTCTCTCTCAATCAGCCTGCCCCCGTCCAGCACACACCCCCGCCCCCCTAGTAAAACACTCCCCTAACCCTTTCAGTGAAAAAAAATGTTAACCCCTTCCTCCCCCAGTGCCATTAGTACAGTGTCAGTGTTTTTTTTTTCACTGATCACTGTATTGGTGTCACTGGGGATGTCAGTGACCCCAAGTCAGTTCCCCCCCAGTGTCAAAATGTCCGCCGCAGTCCCGCAGTCCTGCCATAAGTCGCTGATCGCCGCTATAAGTCGCTGATTGCCGCCATTATTAGTATAAATAAAAATTAAAAATCCCAGTATCTTTCCTACCATTTGTAAACGCTATAACTTTCATGTAAACCAATTAATTTACACGTATTGGGATTTTTTTTAGCAAAGACATGTCGCAGAATACATTTTGGATGAAATTTGTGACAAAATTTGATTTTTTAATTTTTTTTACTGGACATGTTTTATAGCAAAAAGTCCAAAATATAGTTTTTTTTTCTCAAAATTGTCAGCCTTTTTTTATAGCGCAAAAAATTAAAAATGCACAGGTGATCAAATACCACCAAAAGAAAGCTCAATTTGTGGGGAAAAAAGGATGTAAATTTAATTTGGGTGCAGTGTTGCATGACCGCGCAATTGTCAGTTAAAGTAACGCAGCGACGTAACACAACCCTCTTCTGTAACCGCTTCCTGACCACCCTATAGCAGAAATACTGCTACAGGGCAGCATGGGTGCGCAAAATCACATATATATATATATATATATATATATACGTGATTCACGCTCCCGTGGTTTTCACGCCCCTCCCAGATAGCGTCAGACCAGAATGGTGCCAATCATCTCTATAGTCTAAGAATTCAGAAGCTACAAGCATTTCATCACTTCAGTTTCGCAGGATATAAACAGCGCCATTTGTAAATTGGGAAAGCATCTGATCACACCGATTTTGGTTTGATTAGATAATGTAAGGGCAGAGGAGATATCTAGAGTGTCTGATAGACCCCAGATTTCTCAAAAAAGATATGACAATGCCCATTGACGTTATAGGGGTATTTGCATTCCCTGTTATAGCATTAAAAGTGATAAAAAAATAAAAATGAAAGGTACAATGTAAAAATAATAAAAAAAAAAATCTAAATAACTAAAAAAAAAAAAAGGCCCCTCCCATGCGCGCACACCTGTGTGCACAAGCCTTGACCCTGTGCCGTTATGTAAACAGCGGTTGCACCATGCATGTGAGGTATTGCCGTGAACGTCAGATCAAGGGCAGTAATTCTAACACTAGACCTCCTCTGTAAATCTAAAATGGTGGCTTTTAAAGGCTTTTAAAGCGCTGCCTATGGATATTAAAAATGTTTTCAGTTTGTCGCCATTGAATGGGGCATGCGCAGTTTTAAAGCATGTCATGTTTGGTATCTATTTACTCGGCATACCATTATCATTTATATTTTACCAAACAATTGGCCAATGTATTGTGTTTTTGTGCATTAAAAGTAAAAAAAGAGTATTTTTTTTTTTTTAAATTGCTTTTGAAAAATCGCTGCACGAGTACTATGTGCCATAAAAACTGTAGTACCCACCATTTTATTCACTAGGGTGTCTGCTTTAAAAAATATATAATGTTTGGGGGTTTAAATTAATTTCCTAGCAAAAAATACTGATTTTTTTCATGTGAACAAAAAGGCTTGGTCTTCAGGTGGTTAGAAGAGTGAATGATGTGTGGCCCCCACCCCCCAAAATGACCCCTTTTTGGAAAGTAGTCACCCTAAACTATTTGCTGAGAGGAATGTTGAATCAATAGAAGAATTTATTTTTTTACCACAAGTTTTTGGAAAATGACAAAAAAAATTTTTTTTTTTTTTACACAAAATTGTCACTTAAATGATTTACTGCTGACACATGCCATGGTTATATGTGGAATTACTCCCCAAAATACATTTTGCTACTTCTCCTGAGTATGGGGGTACCACATGTGAGAGACTTTTTGGCAGTCTAGCCAAGTACAGGACCCCAAAATCCAATAAGCACCTTCAGGCTTTTAAAGGGCTTTATTTCCTCATTATACTTCCAGACTACCTATCACAGTTTCGGAGGCCATGAAATGCCAGGATAGCACCTAACCCCCCCCCCCCCCAAATTACCCCTTTTTGGAAAGTAGAAGCCCCAAGGAACTTGATAAAAAGCACGGTAAGTATTTTGCAGATCTCATTTGTTGCCACAAGTTTTTGGAAAATGAATAAAAAAAACAAAAACATATTTTTTTCTATTTTTTTTATATTTCAAAACCTTGTGAGAAAAAAATGAAAAATACTCACCATGCCTCTTTTTAAATTCCTTGGGGTGTCTACTTTCCAGAAAGGGGTCATTTGGGGGGGGGGGGTTGGGGCTATCCTGGCATGTCAGGGCCTTCAAAACTGTGATAGGTAGTGAGGAAGTGTAATCAGGAAGTTATGCACCTTCAGGCTTTCAAAGTGGTCATTGGATTTCAGGCTCCTGTATGTGGCTAGGCTCCCAAAAAGTCTCACACATGTGGTATCCCCATACTCAGTAGAAGTAGCAGAATGTATTTTGGGGTGTAATTCCACATATACCCATGGCTTGTGCGAGAAATAAATCATTTAAATGACAACTTCGTGTAAAAAAAAAAAAAAGTTTTTGTCATTTTCCAGAAACTCGTGGAAAAAAAATAAATCTTCCATGGACTCAATATTCCTCTCAGCAGATAGCTTAGGGTGTCTAATTTCCGAAAAGGGGTCATTTGAGGGTGTTTGTACTATTCTGGTATTTTAGCACCTCAAGAAATGTGATGGGCAGTCAGAAAGTAAAAGCTATGTAAATTCCATTATATATACCATAGTTTGTAGACGCTATAACTTTCACAAAATGCAATCAATATACACTTATTGGGATTTTTTTTAACCAAAAACATGTAGCAGAATACATTTTGGCCTAAATTTATTACGAAATTTTAGTTTTTTTAGATATTTTTTATGACCAAAATGAGAAAATATTTTTTTCAAAAAAAATTTTTTTTCTTCAAACTTTTTTCTGGTTATAGCGCCAAAAATAAAAAGTGCACAGGTGATCAAATACCACCAAAAGAATGCTCTATTTGTGTTACAGTGGGGATCGAAAGTTTGGGCACCCCAGCTAAAAATTTGTATTAATGTGCATAAAGAAGCCAAGGAAAGATGGAAAAATCTCTGAAAGGCATCAAATTACAGATTAGACATTCTTATAATATGTCAACAAAAGTTAGATTTTATTTCCATCATTTACACTTTCAAAATAACAGAAAACAAAAAAATGGCGTCTACAAAAGTTTGGGCACCCTGCAAAGTTAATATCTTGTACTGCCCCCTTTGGCAAGTATCACAGCTTGTAAACGCTTTTTGTAGCCAGCCAAGAGTCTTTCAATTCTTGTTTGAGGTATCTTTGCCCATTCTTCCTTACAAAAGTCTTCCAGTTCTTTGAGATTTCTGGGCTGTCTGTCACGCACTGCTCTTTTAAGGTCTATCCATAGATTTTAAATTATGTTGAGGTCAGGAGATTGTGAAGGCCATGGCAAAACCCTCAGTTTACGCCTCTTGATGTAATCCCCCGTGGATTTCGAGGTGTGTTTAGGATCATTATCCATTTGTAGAAGCCATCCTCTCTTTAACTTCAGCTTTTCCACAGATGGCATCAAGTTACCATCCAAAATTTGCTGAAATTTTATTGAATCCATTTGTCCTTCTACTCGTGAGATGTTCCCAGTGCCACTGGCTGCAACACAACCCCAAAGCATGATTGATTCAACCCCATGCTTAACAGTTGGACAGAGGTTCTTTTCATTAAATTCTGTGCCCCTTCTTCTCCAAACGTACCTTTGCTCATTCCTGCCAAAAAGTTCAATTTTAACCTCATCGGTCGACAGAACTTGTTTCCAAAATGCATCAGGCTTGTCTATATGTTCATTTGCAAAGTTCAAACGATGATTTTTGTGGTGAGAACGTAGAAGAGCTTTTCTTCTGATGACTCTTCCATGAAGACCATATTTGTACAAGTATCTCTTTATAGTGGAAAAGTGTACCACAACTCCAGTGTCTGCCAGATCTTTCTGGAGGGATCGAGCAGTCAAACGTGGGTTTTGAATTGTTTTTCTCACAATCCTGCGAGCTGTTCTGTCTGATATTTTTCTTGGTCTTCCAGATGTTGCTTTAACTTCCACTGTTCCTGATGACTGCCATTTCTTAATTACATTCCGAACAGAGGATATTGACATCTGAAAACGCTTTGCTATCTTCTTATAGCCTTCTCCAGCTTTGTGAGCGTCAACTATTTTCAGTTTCAGTTTTCTAGACAACTGCTTAGAAGAACCCATGGTGCTGATTGTTGGGGCAAGGTCAGATGAGTCTGGGCATTTAAAACCTTTGAGATTGACCATTTAAAACCTTTGAGATGGTCTTCCCAGAGGATGATTGAGAACAATCCATGACACTGGCAGGTCTCAGCTTTGCAAAGGGGGCAGTGCATGCTATAAATTCTGCAGGGTACCCAAACTTTTGCAGACGCCATTTTTTTGTTTTCTGTTATTTTGAAAGTATAAATGATGGAAATAAAATCTAACTTTTGTTGACATATTATGAGAATGTCTAATCTGTAATTTGATGCCTTTTGGAGATTTTCCATCTTTCCTTGGCTTCTTTATGCACATTAATACAAATTTTTAGCTGGGGTGCCCAAACTTTCGATCCCCACTGTAAAAAAGGACATAAATTTCATTTATGTACCGTATTGCATGACCGCGCAATTATCAGTTGAATTAGTGCAGCGCCGAGTAGCAAAACGAGGCCTGGTCATTAAGGGGGGTAAATCCTCAGGAGCTCAGTGGTTAAAAAACATGGAATTAGCATGTCATCACTTAAGATGCTATTACGTCATAATATATGCATTAGAAAGAAGGAATCTACATTATTTACCATGCACATTGACATTAAACATTTTTCTACTTGTTCCAGCCTCATTTTTCACAACACACTCATAAATTCCACTATGGGATGAGTCCGAGCTTGGAATGATGAGTTTCTGTCCACTGGCTTGAATATGCAAATCATTGCTTGGCTCAAGAGGAATTCCATTTTTCAGCCACCTTTTAAAGAAGAAGCAAACATTAAACTTTGTACCAGGGAGTCTGGTTCCCAAATGGCAGAAAATCATGTACATACAGTATGCTGTAAAACAATATCAAATAAAGGCTGATGAAAATAACAATGGTTGATTTAATTAATCACAAAAAAAGAATTAGCAAAACATACCATACATATTTGATTTATAATCTTTATAGTCAGTTTATTTCTTTTCCGTGAAGCATTAAACTAATCAGTGAATACTTAAATCAGTGAATACTTAAACCTAAAATCAGAAATTTAATATATTGCAGCTTACCAATTCCTAAATGTGATGGTTGCAGTGGTTTTCTTTTATTGGGCTTTTTGCCTCTAGCTTGGCCTGGTGACCTGGCCAGTAACACACTTGCTGTCCTAGGGTGTCTCCACTTTGGGTGGAGGAGCAATGGAGACACTTTTTGACAGCATCATTGTCAATGTGGGGAGAGAGTGTGCTAGATTTAGACCGAGTAAACTAACAAATTAAAGCTAAACTCCAGCTAACACTTTTGAAGCAGTTATCTCAACAGTTCTTTCCTTTTGGAATAAAGGTTTTATATAAACAAATAAAAGCTGACCATTGAAAGTTCCCCTGTCAATGCTGAAGTGGAATGAAACCCTCCAATCCTTTACAGTCAGGGATGCTGCCATCTTAGCCTTAGCCTTGTGATCAGATATGACAGCAGCCATTTGGAGGCTTGGCAGTTCATTTGCAAGTGCAAGCAACTGTGACAGTTACACTCATGGAATTTTTTGAATGTAACTTTCTTTAGAAACAGTTAAATTGATGTTTTTAGTTCCATTCTAAATTGTTTGTCTCAACCATCTACTGTACCTGCCACTTTGGTAGATAGCTTGGCTGGTTAAAAGGGAGTTGAAAAATAACAGACTTACTGTGTGGATCACCAGGTGAGAAAGTAAAGAAAGTCTACAAATAAATGAATGCAGCTCGCACATTTACAAATTAGTTAGATGCAACATATTACATTTTTGGTTTTGGATTTATTACTGCTTTAATTCCTCTTGGGGTACTCAGAGAGCATTTTGGGGAACAGCTTTACATTTTCTTCTACAAAAAAAACTAAGTATTTAGATTGATTTTTTTTAAACCAGTTCCTATAATCCATAAAATAATCTAAACACTGATGTCTTTAACAATGTGAAAATAAAATGAATATGCATCTTACATTACAGCTGGAAGGGGGGATCCTTTAATATAGCATTCCAGTTCCACAGGATTGCTGGCAATAACAGTGTATTCTTCAGGATCATCAATATCCTGTATAGTTGGTGGTACTGTACAAATTGCAAAGAACAACCATTTTAGAAATATAGATATGATGAAACAAGTACAGTATGTAAAGATGAAATGGGCACATTTCCCATTGTTGTGACAGTACGGACATCATATGACAAATTCATGTGTGGGTTTTATTTAACCATAGAAAAAGGTCCCAAACAATGTACACCTAGCAAAGCCATTAGTAAACAGGTGAAAGCAGCCTAAGCCAGCTTCATCTAAAGCCATGCCGCCAAGGCATTTCACCCCGCCAATGGAGCTTAATCATGGAGTGCTTTTCATACCTTGATGAGTAACTTCATGTGCTTCACACATGATAATTTTTTTTTTTTTTAGGATTAGGACAGAATCTTAAAATACAATATACTTAGTTCATGTTATCCGCATATAAAGCACCAAAATAGAATTACCCTAATATTAAATACACCTTGTAGTTGCTGCAATGTATGTGTAGCACACATGTAGTTAGGTACTAGAAGTAAGGCAAATTTAGTTCTTGGCTCTGCTTTAGTAGTGGAGCTGTGATTGTGTTTTGTCTACTCTGGGTTCTGCAGCTGCAGGCTTACCTTTCTCCCCGTCTTTCCAGAAATCTCTGGAACATAGTGGGAAAAGAGGGTAAAGTCTGAGCTGGCTATATACAGCCTCAGCCAATCCCTGGTCAGGAAAAGTGACCAGCAGGGGGCTGAGAGAGTATATAAGGGTTAGGGCAGGGCGCAGCAGGGTCTTTCGCCTTCCGAAGATTGACCCAGGCTGGAAGTGCTTTTAAACCTTCCAGCCTTAAGAAGTTCTGGATGATTCTAGCTCACCAAAAGAGTAGAAGGATCACCAAAGCAACATCCAAAAAGGATCTTCCTGGGATACCTTGTGTTAGAGTCAGTTGAAGTGAAGGAGGCCTTCAGACTGCCTTGATTACAGTGAGCAGGCTGCAGAGAAGTCCTAAGAGAGAGACTGTTGTCTATACACCTCTTTTTTGATAGATAGACTATTCCAGACTTGCTGCCAGGGCTGCACCTTAGGAGAAGCCACCCTGTGCTGAAGCTGTTGCTATCTTTTATACAGAAAACCTTATTTTTGCTTCAGTTAACTGCTTTAGTATGAGTGTCCTCATTCAAGTTACCTAGGTCATGGAATCCCAAAGCTTTTCCCAATCCCTATCCCAGTTATACAAAACAAATAAAACAACAAAAAAGAATACTGTCCACCTGGTTACTGTCTGAATATTGAGTGACATTTAACACATCTAGCCAAAAATACCCTATTCTTGGCTTCTTGCTCAATTAAGGGATAGGAACCTGGGTTTAACAACGGGACAAAGCACTGGGTCTGCGCTACATATGAATCAAACATTTGCACATGCTTTAGCAGATCAGTTAAGAAATCTCTTATTCAGTGGCTGGAGGTTTTCATGAAAACTTCACTCTAAAAGCTCAGATAAGAAAGTTTGTATGCTGAATCCTGAGCTCCCACCTTCAAACTCTAATTATAATCTGAGCCCTAACATGTAATCTAATGTGACTATCATCAGTGAGAAAATGTGCAGATAGGAGTTTTCAGTTCATTAATAACTTGTCATGAAATGCAGCCAAGAAACTTTGCCAAATACAGTACTAATTGTGAGAATTTTTTTTATAGATGTTCCTTCTTTAGATAATGTTAAAATTGAACAAACACTTCAACACCTTAAAGCTGAATGCCCCGACCTAAACATTTTATTCACAATTGAAGCTCATACTGTATACAGGTGTAGTTTTACCTGCCATAGAAATTGTATTTCTGTCCATCTAGTTTCAAGCTTTACACAGCTGTAGTAGACAGCACAGCCAGCTAGTGATCTGATTCTCTATGTGGAAATAATCAGCAGTGTATTTACCGTGAGGCAAACAAGGCATTTGCTTAGGGCGGCAATTTTTAGGGGGACAATACCGCCCTCCCCTGGAAGAAGGGACATTGGTGAGCAGCAGCGGACTGACCCATGCAGAGCCGCCGTCAGAGTGGTACCACCGGTAATCCTGTAGGTGGCTGGACAGTAGGAGGAATGAGAGGTGGGGGAGGGCAGTTGCAGAACAATGCACTGTGTATCTCTCCAGCAGCTGAAAGCTGGTTTTTCCCCCACTCTCTCCCACTGGCTTTCTGCTGCTGGAGGGAAAGACAGATCTGGCCAGATCGAGGGGGTGCCCTGGTGTTCCTGAGTTGCCACTCACCACTGAGCTCCTTCACCCACCTGCACTCAGAGCCAGGGCAAGGGGATAGCCTGGAGCAGGGAGAGAAGTGGAGGAGAGGAAAGAGCCAGGAGGAGGTGCGCTCTATTGTGCACAGTATCTTTACTACCCCCTACCCACATGTCCTGCTGCTCGGAGATGAAAAACCCTTGGAGGAGGTAGGGGGTGGTAATCATACTGTGTGTGTGTGTGTACAGTCCCATATGATTTAATGCATTTCGTCACTTCAGACGAAGCCCGGAAGTGACGAAACGCGTTAGTGAAGTGACGTCAAGACGCACGCACGCTAACCGGAAGTGTTGCCGCGGCCATTTTGTTGGTTATCCACACATGATTTTCTGCATTGTTTGGTGAAGCCTGTACAGGAGCCATGGTCAGAGCTGGAATCTCTGTATTTTAATGTAAGTTGCAATTAAATTTTCCCATGCTTTGAAGACCAGTCTTAAGACCCTTCTTGTCTTTCTGAGGACCTTGGAAAATTATCTTTGAAGAGAGAATGGAGGATTATGATCCATAGTATTGATAAGCTGACTAATACTTACAGAGGGTAATAGTATTTAGTACTATTGGGTGCTGGTCCACAGTGTGTACACAGTGTTGCAGTGTTCACAGAGTGCTCACAGTTTCATAGTTTGTGTTATATGTGCACATATAAGGAATTACTTTTATATTTTTTTTTTTTGGCACTTTTCTTTGGAGTGTTCTGTGATTTGCACTGAATAATTATTATTTTTGTATAAAAGGTAATACGCTAGAGGATTTATTTCCTTATTTTGAGGTTTTCACCGACACAAATAGGAGTCAATCCTTCTTATTGGATGAAAGTTTGAAATTTTGGACTTTTTGGACACTTTTGGGACTTTTATTGGTATTGGACACTTTATGATTTGATTTGAATTTTTGAATGTGTTATAATATTATCATAATTTTTGGTATATCACAAAAAGGTTATATAATTTGAACTTTCTAGGGAGAAAGTGTGACTTTTTGAGGGGATTGTAGTGGAGGAGGTTATATATTTATTTTATTTTATCAGTGATCCTGTCTCATGTGCTGCATGGATGAGCACTGTTCTGACAGGAGGGAGAGCCCAGAGAACACAACACAGCACACCGTCTCCTGGCTCTTTCCTCTCCACTTTTTCTAGGAAGTGTAATGGGGATTTGGGGGGTGGTATTTGCTAGGAGGAATGGGGGGAATATGTTCTAGTAGGAGGGTTTGGGGGATTTGAGCCAGGAGGGGGGATTGGGAGGAATGTTTGTGCTTGGACGGGGGTTGGAGAATCCTTTTAATAGCTTTTATTTCCATACACACAAATGCATTGGGAACACTACACATTCTATTCCAAATCAAAACATGAAGAAAAATATATCAAATGTGTGTTGTTCCTCTAAAAAAATTTAAGAAAATTGAATATTAGACTGTTCAAAAAAAATAGCAGTGTTTGTATTCTTCTTTACAAACTCAAACATTCACTATATAAACTGAAAAATGTTTGAAGATTTTGCTTTCCTTTGAATCACTTAATTAATATTTAGTTGTATAACCACTGTTTCTGAGAACTGCTGTACATCTGTGTTGCATGGAGTCAACCAACTTCTGGCACCTGTGAACAGGTATTCCAGCCCAGGATGATTGGACTACATTCCACAGTTCTTCTCTATTTCTTGGTTTTGCCTCAGAAACTGCATTTTTGATGTCACCCCACAAGTTTTCTATTGGATTAAGATCCGGGGATTGGACTGGCCACTCCATAACGTCAATCTTGTTGGTCTGGAACCAAGTTGTTGCACGTTTACTGGTGTGTTTGGGGTCGTTGTCTTGTTGGAACACCCATTTCAAGGGCATTTCCTCTTCAGCATAAGGCAGCATGACCTCTTCAAGTATTCTGATGTATTCAAACTGATCCATCATCCCTGGTATGCAATAAATAGGCCCAACACCGTAGTATGAGAAACATCCCCATATCATGAAGCTTGCACAACCATGCTTCACTGTCTTCACTATGTACTGTGGCTTGAATTCAGTGTTTGGGGGTCGTCTGACAAACTGTCTCCGGCCACTAGACCCAAAAAGAACAATCTTACTTTCATCAGTCCACAAAATGTTGTGCCATTTCTCTTTAGGCCAGTCAATGTGCTCTTTGTCAAATTGTAACCTCTTCGGCACGTCTTTTTTTCAACAGTGGGACTTTGCGGGGGCTTCTTGCAGATAGCTTGGCTTCACATAGGCGTCTTCTAATTGTAACAGTACTCACAGGTAACTTTAGACCTTCTTTGATATTCCTGGAGCTGATTGTTGGCTGAGTCATTGCCATTTTAGCTATTCTTCTATCCATTCGAATGGTAGTTTTTCTCTTCCTTCCACGTCTTTCAGGTTTTGGTTGCCATTTTAAAGCATTTGCTATCATTTTAGCTGAGCAGCCTATCATTTTCTGCACTTCTTTATATGTTTTCCCTTCTCCAATCAACTTTTTAATCAAGGTACGCTGTTCTTCTGAACAATGTATGGAACGACTCATTTTCTTAAGAATTTCAGAGAGAAATGCACTGTAACCAGCATGTACAACATTTGCTGCCTTCCTTCCTTAAATAAGAGCAATAATTGCCACCTGTTTTTCAAAGAATGAATGACCTCAGTAATAGAACTCCACACTGCTATTATTTTGAACATGCCCCTTTCAATTAGTGATTCAATTACACAGAATCAGCAGCATGCATGTCATGACTGTTGGGTCTGTTGGATTTCTATTACTGTACTACACCTGCTAGTAAATTATTTGCCATGTAGAAATATCATTTCGACCAAATACAGTGATTGATCAGGTTAGTGATGTCTGACTGCTATTATTTTGAACACAACTGTATATATATATATATATATATATATATTGTGACAGTAGGCAGGTGAAATCACCTGGTTGCGTCCTGGATGGACGATATATTTGTCCAAGGTTCAGGCTTTATGGGGATTTGTACCACTAGAGGGAAGTGCTGAGTCCTTCAGCACTGAGGTAATGAGCCCAGCTGAAGGTAGTGGGCTCATTAAACACCTCTATAAAACCTCCCAGAGTGCTTAGGGAGTTGCTCCACCCTGGAACCAGATCTGTGCCTGAACTGTCTGGGGAGCTGACCTGTTACCTGTGTGCAGAGAGACCAAAGCCTGTGTGGCTAGCCTCCAAGTACTAGCAACTAGGTATAGCAGCAAGCTGTACCTAGTGGGTAGCTAGGGAGAAGCTGTTGTTGCAGTAAGTAGCCAAGTTGGCCAGGATTTATTTTGATGTTTCTTTTTGTTTATCCTTTTTTCTGTAAATACTGTAAATAAATTGCACCTGTTTGTTTTCACCTCCACTATTGTTGTGCTGTGCCTATTTTTTTTGTGTTGTGCACCCATCCAGGGGGTCACACACACCCGCTGCCGAGCTAACCCTGTTACATATGGTGGAGGATGCGGGCAGTTGTGGTAACTAAAGGCCAGCATGGAGGAGATAATCAGACAGTTGGCTCTGGCAAATGCCAATCAACAACAGGCAAATGCAAGTTTCCAGCAGAGCATTGCAGCCCAGCAGAGGGCCTTGGAACAAGCAGAGGTCCGCCATAGGGAATTGCTGGTGCAACAGGACCAGAAACACCAGCAACAAATGGAGGCTGTTTTGAAGCAGCTCCAGCAGAGGCAGCAGACTGAGGCTGATTCTGGTAAAACACCATCATTTTCTGTGGGCCGTTTATTGCCAAAAATGACGGGAGAGGATGATCCGGAGGTGTTTCTAACCACCTTTGAAAGGACTGCTGAAAGGGAAAAGTGGCCTAAAGAACAGTGGGCTGGACTGATGGCCCCATTATTAACTGGAGAGTCGCAAAAAGCTTACTATGACCTAGAACCGGACCAAGCCAAAAACTATGATGTGCTAAAAGTGGAAATTTTGGCCCGGTTGGGTGTTACCCTCGCTGTCCGTGCTCAGCGGGTACATAATTGGACTTTTCGGCTTGGGAAACCTCCCAGGTCACAGATGTATGATCTTATTCACCTGAGCAGGAAGTGGCTGCAGCCAGAGACTTTGACCGCCCCAAAAATTGTGGAACGTGTCGTCATGGATCGGTTCCTAAGGTCTCTGCCTACTACTATTCAAAAGTGGGTCAGCCATGGAGACCCAGAAACTGCAGACAAGCTGGTGGATCTAGTGGAGAGATACTTGGCTACTGAGAACCTGACCTCCTCTTCCAGAGACTCACGGACTTTCCACCCTAAGACCAGACCATCCCCAGCGGCGGGTAAGATGACTACAAGGGGTGAGGGTGGAGAGAGTGAGAGGGTGGGAGTGTTACCCAATGTCTGGCAAGAGCGGCCAGGTAGGCCAAGGCTGCAAGAAGCGGTGAAAAAAATTGTCTGTTACCGCTGCCGGCAAGAGGGACACATTGCAGCTAATTGCCCAGGGGTGGATGAGCCTATGCAGTGTGACTTTCTGAGCAATAGACGTCAGTCGCTGTTTGCGACAGTGGTATGCACGGCCAGCCCGGGCACTGAGAAACATTTGTGCAAAATGACTGTTAATGGAAATAATATTGTGGGGTTGCTGGATTCAGGTAGCCTGGTAACCTTGATAAGAGAGGAGATGGTCACTACAAAGGTCTCTGGGCATAAAAAGGTGGCGGTGATTTGTGTGCATGGGGACACTAGGGAGTATCCCGTGGCTACTGTGTTTTTTGAGACCCCCAAAGGTAACCTGTCTCATCAGGTAGGATTGGTACCTCATTTACCACATGATGCCATTGTGGGGAGGGATTTTCCAAAATTCTGGGAACTCTGGGATTGTTCTGACCCCCCCACTGTCTCCCCTGCAGACCAGGAAGGTGAATCCCAGAAAGCGTCTGAGTGTGGTGAGGTCTCTCCCAAGTTCCCCTTGTCGGTACTAGCTGGGGAGACCCAAGGAACTGAGGAGGAGCCCGCCTCCTCAGATGAAAATCTGCCGGTTGTGGAGTTCTCGGACTTAGAGGTGCATAGGGAAAATTTTGCAACCGAACAGCTGAAAGACCCCACACTGATAAAAGCCCGGGAAAATGTAGTAAAAGTAGATGGTCAACTAGTGAGTCCTGAGAAAACTGCTGCTTATCCATACTTCCTTGTGGAAAGGGACCTACTCTATTGAGTTGCTCAAGGGGCAGAAGAAACCATTGAGCAACTGGTGGTGCCCAGACCTTACAGGAAGTTGGTGTTGGAGTTCGCCCATGGACACATCCTTGGGGGTCATTTTGGGGCGGAGAAAACACGGGAAAGAGTACTGCAGCGGTTCTATTGGCCTGGGGTCATTAAGGAGGTGGAAAATTACTGTTCCTCTTGCCCTGTGTGTCAGAAGTCGGCCCCTATGCCCCATTTCCGTAGTCCACTGGTACCTCTTCCCATCATTGAGGTCCCCTTTGAAAGGATTGCCATGGATTTGGTAGGTCCGCTGGTGAAATCCGCTAGGGGGCATCAGTACATGTTGGTCATACTCGACTATGCCACCCGCTATCCAGAAGCAATTCCACTCCGAAATACCTCTGCCAAGACAATAGCTAAGGAGCTATTCCTCGTTTTCAGCCGAGTGGGTATTTCAAAGGAACTGCTGACGGATCAGGGAACCCCCTTTATGTCCCGGGTGATGAAAGAGCTGTGCAAACTGTTCAAGGTCAAACAGTTGCGCACCTCTGTGTATCATCCCCAAACTGACGGGTTGGTGGAAAGGTTCAACAAAACCCTGAAACAAATGCTAAGGAAGGTGGTAGATAAGGATGGAAAGGGTTGGGATTATTTAGTACCCTATTTGATGTTTGCCATCCGGGAGGTACCCCAGTCCTCCACAGGGTTTTCACCATTTGAGTTGCTCTATGGGAGACACCCAAGGGGGCTGTTAGATATCGCCAAGGAAACTTGGGAAAGTGAGAGTTCTCCCCACCGGAGTGTGATTGAGCACGTCGCCCAAATGCAAGATAGAATTGCCCAGGTCATGCCTATCGTAAAGGAACATTTGTCCCAAGCACAGTTAGCGCAGCAGAGGGTGTACAATCGGGTGGCCCGGACCAGGTCATTTGCTGAAGGAGATAGAGTGCTAGTGCTAATCCCTATGGTTGAAAGCAAATTCCTGGCCAAATGGCATGGCCCCTACGAGGTGATTGAGAAAGTGAGTGAAGTGAATTACAGGGTCAGACAACCAGGAAGGCGGAAACCGGAGCAGATCTACCACATTAATCTGCTAAAGGCCTGGAGGGACAGGGAATCCCTAGTTGCTGAGGGTTTGTCACCAGCGCCATCTAACTGCTTGGTTCCGGAGGTTGGAATAGCAGTCACGCTGTCTACAGTTCAAAAACAGGAGGCTAAAGAGTTTGTGCTCCGCAACACAGATGTTTTTTCTGAGCTGCCGGGACAAACCTCGGGGGTGGAGCATGACATTATCACCCCACCGGGTGAAAGAGTAAAACTGAAACCCTATAGAATCCCAGAGGCTCGACGGGAGGCAATACGTGGGGAAGTACAGAGAATGCTAGATTTGGGGGTGATAGAGGAGTCCCAAAGTGACTGGTCCAGCCCCATAGTGTTGGTGCCCAAACCAGATGGGAGCTGGCGATTTTGTAACGACTTTCGACAGTTGAATAAAGTTACAAAATTTGACACCTACCCCATGCCAAGGATAGATGAACTAATCGACCGACTGGGAGCAGCCCGGTACATGACAACACTAGACTTGACGAAAGGTTATTGGCAAATTCCCCTAGCTAAGCAATACAGAATTGGCCACGCCCAAATACCAAAAAGCAGGTACGGGCTTTTCTAGGAATTGCTGGCTACTATCGGCGATTCATTCCCCATTTTGCTTCTATGGCAGTACCCCTAACCAACCTGACAAAAGGGAAGGAGCCTGTCATGGTTAAGTGGTCCCCTGATGCTGAAGCAGCCTTCCAGTCTTTAAAAAGGGCCTTATGTAGCCAGCCAGTCCTATACTCCCCAGACTTCTCAAAAGACTTTGTGGTCCAGACGGATGCATCCAATGTTGGCTTAGGAGCAGTGCTGTCCCAGGTTTGGCAGGGGGAGGAGCACCCAGTAATCTATCTCAGCCGAAAGCTAAAGTCTCACGAGGAAAATTACGCCACGATTGAGAAGGAGTGTTTAGCGGTGAAGTGGGCCCTAGATTCCCTTCGGTACTATCTGCTGGGCAGACATTTTGACCTGATCACAGATCACGCTCCCTTGAAATGGATGGCTCAAAATAAGGAGACCAATAGAAGGGTAAATAGGTGGTTTCTGGCCCTACAGGAATTTACCTTCACGGTGAAGCATCGCCCTGGTGTTCAGATGGGAAATGTGGATGCTTTATCCCGGGTACATGCCTGCCTGGCTACTGGTGTTACAACCCCAAGGTTGAAACAAGAGGGGGGGGTATGTGACAGTAGGCAGGTGAAATCACCTGGTTGCGTCCTGGATGGACGATATATTTGTCCAAGGTTCAGGCTTTATGGGGATTTGTACCACTAGAGGGAAGTGCTGAGTCCTTCAGCACTGAGGTAATGAGCCCAGCTGAAGGTAGTGGGCTCATTAAACACCTCTATAAAACCTCCCAGAGTGCTTAGGGAGTTGCTCCACCCTGGAACCAGATCTGTGCCTGAACTGTCTGGGGAGCTGACCTGTTACCTGTGTGCAGAGAGACCAAAGCCTGTGTGGCTAGCCTCCAAGTACTAGCAACTAGGTATAGCAGCAAGCTGTACCTAGTGGGTAGCTAGGGAGAAGCTGTTGTTGCAGTAAGTAGCCAAGTTGGCCAGGATTTATTTTGATGTTTCTTTTTGTTTATCCTTTTTTCTGTAAATACTGTAAATAAATTGCACCTGTTTGTTTTCACCTCCACTATTGTTGTGCTGTGCCTATTTTTTTTGTGTTGTGCACCCATCCAGGGGGTCACACACACCCGCTGCCGAGCTAACCCTGTTACAATATATATATATATATTTATATATATATATACACATATATATATATATATATATATATATATATATATATATACACATATACACACACACACATATATATACACAAACACACGATCATTGAACTCTCTCGCTCTCTGATTGGGGGAAGAGGGGCACACGATGTTTGTGTTGCCTAGGGCAGCACAAAACCTAAACACACATCTGGCAATAATGCAACACAACCTGGTCGCCTCCCTGCTACCTAACCTGTAATTGGACAGCAAAGGAGTAGCAGCAGACTAGTGAGCTCAGTAGACTGCTCTATCCTACTATCAGCATGTTTCATTAAGTATATTTGCATGCAGCACAACTGATTGGTTCTTACTGCTGCCTTTCCCTCTCCTAGTCTGTGTTCTTCTGCACAGGGAATTACAACAGGCATAATAGAAATTCTAGTTGCATTTGAAAAATGCTTAATGATTTTAATGAATACACAACTGCATTACAAGGTGTTATTTTTATGTGCACCTGGAGCTCATCTTTAGTAACCAATTTATACTTAATAAGCAGGTAATGAACAAGACTTCTGGAGAGAATTCAACTTACCTAAGATGTGAACATTGTATATCTTTTCAGCTTCTCCTGCTAGGTTTATAGCCACACAGGTGTATTGTCCTTGGTCAGACTCCATTGTTGACTTTATCTCCAGTTTTTTGCCATTATACAGAAGACGTATGTTGTCACTTATCTGTATAGGCACTCCTTCTTTTATCCAAGTGATTAAGGGTAATGGATGTCCTCTGGCTTCACACTCCAGTACAAGTGTTTTACCAACTATGACCTTTGTGGTTTGGGGCTTGCCTAAATCTTCATGAATGGTAGCTGGAACTACTCAACAAGATGAATTAGAATTGTTAAAACAGTAGAGTACCATGGGCAGCACAGACAGCTCTTATATCAGACAAACATAAAAAGAAGAAAGGAAGCAATATAATAATTATAGGTATAGTTATTTAAATCTCCAAAGCATACAAATGGGCTCGAATATAACATCATTGCATAGATGGACTACGTGCCAAAGTAAAAGTAATATTTTAGTTTTGTTCTAAACCTATTCAGTGATCACCACTATCTCCTGGGTCCTGTGCCAAGCAGCTTTCCTTCTGCATACTGACCACAGGAGGTTGCTTGCTGAACACTGCCTCCATGTTCATAATTCCTTGTGGTTTTTCTTTTAAAGCAAGTCATTCTTTGATTGGATGAGGTGGAGCGCATTTCACCACCACTCCACCTGTCCATCTCAAACAGTCAAACAATGCCTTGTATTCATTAAAAAAAGGCATTTTGTAAATGGTGTTGGTGCCAAGTGAGCAGCTTCCCTTCTGCTTACTGACTACAGGTGATTGCTCGCCACAAAATTGTCACCTTCCACAGCGGTCCATCAGGTTTTAAATACACATACTTATATTGGTCTATGCTGGACCAATGTAACAATGTAGTAAAGATCATATCTAGACTTTAGTTTTAAGGCAGATATACTGTAGCTCTATATGTTATAACTTTAAGTGTGTGAATGCTAGAAAATGCATAAGTGTAACACTTATCTTATTTTGTTATAGTACACTGCCTAACTATGCCTGTATCTTCCTTTCTTCCCAAAAGGCTATGTCATCATTATCCAGGGTCAGTATGTATTTCAAGGACCAAGATGCTGGCCCATAGATGACATGACCTCACATTTTATCTAAACCCAAGAACAAAAATTTTATATATTGCAGTTTACCAATCCTTAGATTTGGTGGTTGCATCTTTTTTTTCAGTCTAAATACATCTTTTGCAAGTAAAGAAAAATACATGTTGAGCCTGATAGAAACCCAGTATCCCTGTAGCTTCTGGCAAATCGAAGTGAAATCTCAAACAATCTTATGGGCTTTGCAAGCTATCTTCTGTAAACTATACAACCCATCCTCCTTGTGTAATGGACATAAGGAAAGGCAAGGTGCTTGTAGCCCTAATCTGGAGAGCACTCTAGGGTGAGCTGGAATGCTGCAATATATTACATATTTGTTATTGGGTTTTGATACACTTAAAGCAACAGCCTTTCTTAGATTGTAAGCTCCAAGGAGCAGGGCCCTCCTAACCAGGGGCGGACTGACAACTCATGGGGCTCCCGGGCAATAGGGGATCATGGGGCCCCTGTGTCCTTGCCCAAACTCAAAAAAGCCTATGAAAAAGGTACCAGGGGCATCTCATGGGGCCCCCTACTGACCCTTGGCCCTGGGGCAGCGCCCAAGTTTCCAAATGGTCAGTCCGCCCCTGCTCCTAACCCTCTTGTATTGCACTGTATCGTTGCTGTATTGTCTCCCTTTATATTGTAAAGCACTGAACAAACTGTTAGCACTATATAAATCCTGTATAATAATATAATAATAATATATTTGGTTGTTTTGTATTCCATAAGTCAGCCCCTGCTCTGTCTTACTTTGAGAGAAACTACAAACATGTTACAAAAGCCTTATGGAGTGCTCAGTAGGGGTGAGGAATCTGAGAAAATGTTTCCCCCTTCCTAATAATAACATAATTCTCTCAGTTTCCTCATCTCAGGCAGACAGTCATAGACTATGCTTAAGCCTAGTCACTTGGCTAGAGCTAACAGACTAGCTAATTGACTGTGAAATTGTAACTATTGCTGTAGGAAATATAACTATTACTGTAGGAATGTGTTTATGCCAATGAATACAAAGAAACACATTTTCATGTGCTGTCTGAAATTCTACTTGCTGGGAGTTTATTTCATATGTCTCCTTGTTACTCAGACTTCACCACCTGCAGGTAATTAAAAAGAACTACAACAGTCTTCAGCAAGCTGCTTTTCTCCTCCCTGCTGTAATAGTATCCAATTTATAAAAATATCCATTTGCTCCAAGTTATTACAAATGCACAGGTTAGTGTGAATATGAATTTAACACTGCACAATGAAAACATCAAGAACATGTAATTTACCATAAACATCAAGCAGATAATCTCTCTCAGCATCTCCTGCAGAATTGGTTGCATAACACTTGTATGTGCCTGAATGTGTAACCTTCACCTCGGAAATATGAAGATATTTGCCATTTTCAGTGAAACTGATATGTGTGCTCGCCTGAATTCTTTCACCATCTTTATACCATGTTATTGCAGGATGAGGAACTCCCCAAGCATCGCACTCAAGGCTGACTCGGCTGTCCACATTAAAAGATAACTCTGTTGTAGTGTTTTCATTCTTAATGCTAGGTGGAGCTAGAAAAATAAAGCATTTTGTAAAATAACGTCAGTGTATTTTTCCAATGTCTAAAAAATAAAAAGATAACTATAGATGATTCTAATATAATGTTTTGTTGATGATTTTTGCAGATAATATCAAACTGCTGAAAGATCTCAAAAATGTCTGAATTTGATGTCAAACTAATGCCATCAACATACCCCAAAATTGTTGACATAGGCCCTAAAAGTGGTGAGCGTGCTTCTGATTGGACTTCATATGTTGTCTCCCAGAACAAATCAATTTATGCAAGGATGCACAGATCTTAAACAGATACCCATACATACATTCACAGAATTTCCTATGTCTCCAGTACACATGAAAATACAAGACATTGCATGCATACAGTAAATTTACTAAGAAATATGTTTTGTAAAGAACTTTGCTAGCTAAGGCTCTTTGGGTCTTTCTCACCACATCTCAGGTAGGAACAAAGCCAGATGAAGGGCATAATATCAATAAACGGGACTGTAGAAAATCAGTATAAGAAAGCCATGGTGCACACTGTGCTGGGAGAATCACAGCGCATGTTTTTAGTATTTTAGATTTAGTATGCAATGCACATGTGGGAGGGTTTCTGCATTTTTTAAAAAATGCTTGTAAAGTCAAACATTTAATGTTCTTAAAAATAACAAATATCATACTTACCTGCTCTGTGTAATAGTTTTGTAAAAAGTAGCCCCAACCC
This sequence comes from Staurois parvus, assembly GCF_062004578.1. Lineage (NCBI taxonomy): Eukaryota > Metazoa > Chordata > Amphibia > Anura > Ranidae > Staurois > Staurois parvus. Next base: position 2,813,182 of record NW_028318006.1, on the reverse strand, counting down.
TCCTCTGCTGGGGTCTTCCGCCTGTACTCCTGTCCCTTCCCTTTGCTGAGTGACCCCAGCAGGGACGGACTGACAACTCATGGGGCCTCCGGCAATAGGGGATCATGGAGCCCCTTGCCCAAACTCAAAAAAGCCTATGAAAAAGGTACCAGGGGCATCTCATGGGGCCCTCTACTGACCCCGGGCCCTCGGGCAGTGCCCAAGTTTCCAAATGGTCAGTCCGCCCCAGGCCACATAGCATAGAGAGAGCAAAGAGAGGTGCTACTCCCCTGCACATCACTGGATCATGATCAGGCTCAGGAAAGTATTTGGGATGGTTGAGGGAGGGTAATTTGCATGCAGATGTTTTTTCACTTTAATGTAGGTAATGCATTAAGGTAAAAAACCTTCTGCTTTTAGAAACACTTTAAATATAAGGAGAAATGTTTGCAATATTAATTTGTACTGGATCTGAATGTTCAACACATGTTTCCAGCTAGAGCCACACTGAAAACTGCAAGCATCAATGTACAATATGATAGCTAGGTCCATGGACTGTATTTTGTATGCAGGGGTAATTCAGGCATCCTATAGCAATTAATCCCTGATTTTGTTTATTTATTTAGTTAATGCAACCCATTAACATCTGATACATTGGTACTGTGCAGCTCAAAGTACTTACTTTATAAACTGCAATCAAAAATAAATACCAAAGTTTGAATTTCTTGAACTGATAAGCAATGTTACATCAGCTAAGTAGGATATTTCTACATACAGTATATATATACAGTATATATATATATATATATATATATATACTGTATATATATACTGATGTCAGATGAGAAGGCCTGGCTAACAGACTCTGCTCTAATTCATCCCAAAGGTGTTCTATCGGGTTGAGGTCAGGACTCTGTGCAGGCCAGTCAAGTGCCTGTCTTTAAGGACCTTGCTTTGTGCACTGGTGTGCTGTCATGTTGGAACAGGAAGGGGCAATCCCCAAACTGTTCCCACAAAGTTGGGAACATAAAATTGTCAAGAATGTTTTGGTATGCTGACGCCTTAAGAGTTCCCTTCACTGGAACTAAGGGGCCAGGCCCAACCCCTGCAAAACAAACCCACACCATAGTCCCCCCTTCACCAAATGTTACACTTGACACAATGCCGTCAGGCAAATACCGTTCTCCTGGCAACCACCAAACCCAGATACGTCCATCAGAGAAGCGTGATTCATCACTCCAGAGAACACATCTCCACTGCTCTAGAGTCCAGTGTCGGCGTGCTTTACAGCACAGCATCCAAAGCTTTGCATTGCACTTGGTGATGTAAGGCTTGAATGTAGCTGCTCGGCCATGGAAACCCATTCCATGAAGCTCTCTACGCACTGTTCTTGTGCTAATCTGAAGGCCTTTGGAGGTCTTTAGCAGACAGTTGGCGACCTCTGTGTACTGTGCGCTTCAGCATGCGCTGACCCACTGTCATTTTACGTGGCCTACCACTGCATGGCTGAGTTGCTGTTGTTCCCCTTTGCTTCCACTTTGTTATAATACCACTAACAGTTGACTGTGGAATATTTAGTAGCAAGAAGATTTCACGATGGACTTATTGCACAGGTGGCAACCTATCACGGTACCACGCTTAAATTCACTGAGCTCCTGAGAGCGACCTATTCTTTCACAAATGTTTGCAGAAGCAGTCTGCATGCCTAGGTGCTTGCTTTTTTACACCTGTGGCCATGGAGGTGATTGGTACACATGAATCCAATAAATTGAAGGGGCGTCCCAATACTTTTGGCAATATAGTGTATAAATATAGTGTGTGTGTATATATATATATATATATATATATATATATATATATATATATATATATAGGTTTTATGTATCTCCAAGCACAGTTTCAATAGCATGGAAGAGATTTGCTGCTACACTTTCCCTGAACATCAGAAAATACAAAACATATAAAAAATGAGTACGCTGTACACTGAAAAATCATAAACAATAATAAATCAAATAAATACTGCTACATAAAAAATGTGCATAAATAAATTGAAATGATATAAGTCCACATTCATATATTAAATAATTAAATGTCCCAAAATCCAATAACACAGCGCTGTGTGCTAAAGAAATCCTCCAATGGAAAGTGCATAGGTGTCCACAAATGCTAGACATAAAAGAAAAAATCAGCCTCTTACCAGACACTTTGATCTCCAATCAAGAGATCAAACGAGCAAATGGTGTTCAGATCCCACACTGACACCCTAGTTAGCCATATCAAGGAGATGAATAGGAGATGAATGGACAACTACAGGCTCACTTGAACGAATCCATCACATCGGAAAGCTCTTCACATCATATATATTTATGGTGACGGCTGACGTTGCACAATTGTCCTCCAATCCCAGAGGAAGCCATTTTTGGAGAAATGAGCGTCGGGCAGAGCTTTCTGTGACATCACCTCGTTCCGGCCAGTGGTCTGACATCGCGGGAATTTTAAATGTTTATACTGCCTTTATGCACCTTATTTACTGTATGTAAGTGCAATACTTTAATACATTTATTGCTGATTTATCGGGTCGCACTATGAAGTTTTCTTCTTCTGTTTCAAACCTTTCCTTGCATGATGTGGAAGCTGTCTGATGTGATGGATTCGTTCAAGTCAGGGCTCTGGCTGGGCCACTCTAGGACATTCACAGTTGTGCCTAAGCCATTCCTGTGTTGTCTTGGCTGTGATCATTGTCATGTTGTCATGTTGGAAGGTGAACCTTCAGCCCAATCTGAGGTCATGAGCACTGTGGAACAGGTATTAATTGAGGATATCTCTGTGCTTTGCTCCATATGATGCTGCCACCACCATGCTTCACTGTTGGGATGGTATTGGGCAGATGATGAGCGGTGCCTGGTTTCCTCAAGACATAACATTTAGAATTGAGACCAAACAGTTCAATCTTGGTTTCATCAGACAAAAGAATCTTGTTCCTCACAGTCCGAGAGTCCTTCAGGTGTTTTTTCTTTTTAAACTCCCAGTGGGCTTTTATGTGTTTTGCACTGAGGAGAGGCTTCCATCTAGCCACTCTGCCACAAAGCCCAGATCGGTGGAGGACTGCAGTGATGGTTGCCCTTCTGGAACTTTGTCCAATCTCCATACAGGAACTCTGGAGCTCAGTCAGAGTGACTATTGGGTTCTTGGTCACCTCTCTTTCAAATGTCCTTCCCCCACAAATGCTCAGTTTGACTGGGCGACCACTTCTTGGAAGAGTCCTGGTTGTGCTGCACTTCTTTTATTTGAGAATTTTGGAGACCATTGTGCTCTTGAGAAAGTTCAGTGCTGACGATTTTTTTTCCAGCCTTCCCCAGATCTGTGGTCACAAAAGCAGCTAAAATACGGATCCCCAAGCACAGAAAGTAATGATATGTTCTATTAACAATGCCGACTCATCCATAGATAGAAGGTGGTTCTCCCAGGACTAAAGGCATATAATAGAAAAAATAACCAGTGGGTAGTGCCCCACTGGAGAAGAAGTCCTCAAGAGAACAGTCTGTGGCTTAAAACATCATGTTTATTGACATTATAATAACAAATGACATGTCTAACTGTGTGTCATTTGTTATTACAATTTCAATAAACAAGCCGCAGACATTTCTCTTGAGGACTTCTTCTCCTGCGGGGCACTACCCACTGGTTATTTTTTCTATTATTCCCCAGATATGTGCCTTGCAATAATCCTGTCTCTGAGCTCTGCAGGCAGTTCCTTTGATCTCATGGCTTTTGCTCTGATACAGTATGCATTGCCAGCTGTGTGCCTTTTATAGAGGGGTGTGTGGCTTTCCAAATCATGCCCAAACAATTTAATTTACCATAGGTGGATTCCAATCAAAGTGTGGAAATATCTAAGCAACTATCAAGAGAAATGGGAGACACCTAAGCTACATTTCAAGTGTTGGTGCATACCAATACCAATGTGATATTTCAGTTTTTTCATACATTTGCAAACATTTCCAAAAATCAGTCCTCACTTCATCATTATGGGATACGGAGTGTAGATTAATGAGAATAACAACTGTAGTATCAAGCTGCAACATAACAAAATTAAAAAAGTGAAGGGGTGCTCAATTATTTATGAATGCACTGTATATATTTAAAATGAGGGGTGATGTTATACTAGTTGAGTATGATATATACAGGGGTTGGAGAAAAATGTGGTAACACTAGACTATTTTGCAAAAAAAAAAAATCTAAATTTTTAAAAACAGTAGAAAGTGATCTAATATAATGCATTATCCATGCACCCCTATACTTACAGCACACTCAATACATTCCCCATGCACCCCTTACTCACAGCACACTCCATGCATTCCCTATACACCCCTGGATGTGCTGGCCACCCCTACACAGAGAAGGATGTGGGCCATGGAGAAGTACATTTCCCAAAGTGCAGTGTGCGGCCCTGTGTTCTTCATTAGGCAGGGATTGGCTGGGAGATGGGAGATGAGTCGTTATCTCTTTGTCGGGATGGAGTCAGATCCTCTGCTTGGTCCTGCTGGAGCTGGTGTGCAGGGCCAGACTTCAGCGCATCTCTGGAGGAGAACCAGAGACCGGACAAGGTCTGCTTCCTTTGGAGGGTGGATCCAGGACAGCAATGGAGAGATCCTTTATAATGTGATCTGTATACCAGCAGCTGTGGCTGCGCACTAGGTGGCAGTGCACCCTAGGCGGCTGCCTAGTTTGCCTAGCATCAGTGCAGGCCCAGGCTACATGATTTGCAAGTGTGAAAGTGAAAACATGTTTTGCGCTGAAATCGGAAGTGATGTAACATTCTTTTGCTTCTACTGTGTGATGAGGCACCTAGCTAACAGGTGGTAAACCTCACTTTTGCTTTTCATTGTGTGCAATCCTAGTAATACGGAGTCATGCCAGAGCTTACTGAGTTTCAAAGAGAGCAAATTGTTGGTGTCCACCTAGCTACTGCCTCTGTGACTGAAGTTGCCAAATTATTTATGGTGTCACCAGGTACAGTATCCAAAGGTTATGACAACATATATAGTTTCCTGGAAAGTGTCAACTGATCAAAAGAGACAATATTAAATTTTGTAGGATTGTAACCCAGAATAAGAAACAACTGATGCAAAAGTGACTGCAGAGCTCAATCTCAGTCTTCCAAAGCCCATGTCCACAAAAGCTGTGTGCAGGGAACTCCATAAGCAAAACATTCATGGGCAAGATGCAATTGCCAACCACTAGTGATCAATATTAATGTGGCAAACACCATCCCAAGTTTAGGACCAGGATTGTCTTGTGTCAACGGTAAAGCATGGTGGCAGCACAATGATGGTTTGGGCAGCCATATCCTGGTATTCTGCAGGTCCCATCATCACCTTGAAATATAGAGTCACTGCCAGCGACTATGGACAGATTTTGACCGGCCATGTGCACCCCATGGTGCAGACATTGTTTCCTGAAGACAGCACCATTTACCAAGACAATAGTGCTCTGATTCACACAGCTGGTGTTGTCAACTTGTGGGTTGATGAACATGCAGACAATGTCTTGCACCTTCCCTGGGCACTACAGTCGCTGGACCTCAATATTATAGAGCCACTATGGTCAATTTTATAGAACAAGGTATAGGCTTTCAATGAAGGGTGGTATCAGATTCCATTATCCACAATCCAAGACTTATACTTGTCAATTCCCTGGAGAATTCAGGCCATCTTGGATGCCAAAGGTGGTCCAGCGCCATATTAGGTATTGAGTTTGTTCTTTTACCTGATATTTCTATAATGTTGTTCAACACCTGTACCTATACATATAGTATATGATAAGGAAATAGAGTAAATCTTATATTTTTTATTAAAGTTAACTTACCGTTAACAGCTAATTTACTTTCTTTAGTTTGCAAGCCAGCTGAATTTGTTGCTATGCATTTATATTGTCCACTGTCAGTTAAACGTGAGTTCTTTATGTATAAAATGTGTCCATTTTCTAAAATGTTAACGTTTGTGTCTCCTCCACCAACTAATCTATAATAAAAGTTAGGCAGAATTAAATGACCACTTATAGAGAATACTTACTCTTACAAGAAACACATTTTCTGTTATGGGTAGATTCAGATGGGACAAATCACTTGTGGCTTTCTTAGTTTTGTTTGGAACCCTAATGGCAATATCATCCCACCAGGTGAGATCTCACTTCTCAAGCTTCTCGAGCTTCCCAAGCTGCCAGTATACTGTATGTGTAAATGTGTATCTTACCACATGTAATATATCAGCTAGGCATGACAGCAAAAATCAGTGATTTCAGTGGGGTCTCTTAACATTTATGCATTGATAATTTGTATAGTACAAATATAGCTTATAACATTTTGAACAGGCTAAATGTCTTAGACGGTCACAGTGAAATCATTGGAAGAATAATGTACGTTATGTCACATGTTACACAATTGTATGCAAGGATATACTACTTATAATTCATTATTTTTCTATCGTACATGGTATGGCATATATGTAAAATGTAGGTACAATCATACGAGCCAACATATAAGCAGTAGAGTTGTTCACCTTAGATGCTGCAGATACATCAAGAGAGCCACTGTCAGGGCTAACAATCTGACAGCTGAGTTCTGAAGATTACATCAGGACAAAACAACTGTCAAAAAGGCCAATTTACTAAAGGCAAATAGACTGTGCATTTTACAAGTGCAATTGCTCCAGGGCTTACTTCCATCATTTAATCACATGCAACCAAAAATGCAGTTTTTTTCCTGAACTGGGTGTTCTTTGTAAAGTGACACTTTACCTTATTTACTAAGCTGTGGAGCAACAGCAGTGCACAGCCTATTTGCCTTTAATAAATCTACCCCCAAAGGATACTACAACAGCTTCCTGGCACCTGCACCCCTTCACTGCCCTAGCATTCTCTGTCTCCACTACCAGGGGTTCTTGGATGGGAATTGTGTAAGAGGCCACCCTCATCATCTCAAGCTCCACAGTCATGTACATGACACCTACACTCATTATCAGCATGGGGCCCATATGTCTTACCTATTATCTTTGAACCACTGGATAGTAGGGTACGGCTTTCCTTTTACCTCACATTTTAACTTAACTTCTCTTCCAATAATTACAGACATGTCATTGACTGTTCCACTACCAGCAATTTCAGGTGGTTCTGGAACAAAATGAGAATATTAATTATTTTATATATATTATAATGTTAGTTCATTTAGGTAAACAAAAAATCTTACTGTATTTGAATAGTGAAAAACCAACCATATTGCATGTGACTAGACAATTGGATCAGTTACAAAGCAAAATAAATAAGCATAATAAATAGGACTTGACAAAGCGCATGCGCAACTAGTTTGGTTGTGGTTCAGCCTGATTCTTGGTGGCTGACTTCCACCTCCTCCTAGGACCCATGACTTCAGTTCCGGAGTGCTGTGGTCCAAATTCCTGTCAGCTTGCTTCCATTCAGCAAGGAATTAGCTCTGCACACACCATCTACTCTGGTTTGGGGGCTAATGCAGCCCTAGGTGACCGGATATTCCTTCACGGCTGCAATTGGATGTTTAATACTGTTGTTTTTGGATAACAATACTGTTCTTTTACTGGAATAAATTGATATCTTTTTATTTATCTTTTTATTGGGGCACATTGCTTGGTCATTACAACTATAAGCCTATGTCCTTGAGCACTGTTTCTCTGAACTTAATAAATAGGAATGTATACTTGCTTGGAGTGTGCCTGCTATGGAATGTGTGCACAATGAATTTAACGATTAAAACATTCACACAGGAAAAAAAGTGAATTGTCATTCCCAATCCATATTGCATGTTAGTATTCCATGTTTACGTTACTTTGCATATGTAAAAGCATATCTAAATCCAAAAACAAAACAAAAAAAAATAGATGTGGTTGCTGACTTTTTAAGACTTCTTTTCCCTTAATTGGTAATGAGGCCAGTAAAATACTTTCTGTCCTAAATTGACAACGCTTACCCACTGCATTGTATCTATAAAGGAAAATATTTTTCACCAGGACAAGTGTTACGATTAGGCTTTCACAGGTGATAAAAACCTCTTTTCTACTGAGAGATGTATGCGCTCGTTAACAATTACCTACTTTATAGCAAATTAAAGTTGACACATCCCTGTCCCCAAGATCTCAAAGCAATGTGTTTTTGGAGTGGATCTGCAAACTATTGTGGGAACTTTTCCCTAGCCATCAATGTAAAGAAGCACTTCACTGACCCACAGTGTAAAGGAAAACTTTTCCATTGACCTCCAGTTTAAGGCCAGCACATCCTCAGCAACCACCAGTTCAATGGACTTACTTCCTCACCGGTCATCAAAGTATGGGGGAACTTCACTTGGTATCAGCATTTTATTGGGAGTCTTGTCCTTTCCATTGAGCACCAATATTCTTGCACTTGTGATAAAAATAAGGGGGGGGGGGGGGTGGATAGGCTACCAAAAGAATGCTAGTAAATAGCAAATATAAACAGGAGAGCAATACATTATGTCGCTGCCAAGCAGCAGTAGCAGACACTATTATTTATGACAGAAAAATGCCTAGTGTCACAGAAATTCTACTAAAAGAGGTGTTGTCAATGCAGTGGTAGGAGCGATCAAAATGACAACTGAAATCTGACTTGATGCTGTAGGCAACAACACTTCCTTTCCTCCAGTTCTTACATCTAGACTTGTTAAGAGCCACTAGAGGATATTTACAAAAGGAGTACATTTTATGTGCTTTCCAATATAAACTTGTAGTCACCTGAATATTTAGTGGGATGAACAGTCATTTAAACTTTGATTGGATTATTTAAGGATGGACGGTTTTACTGAGCTAGGTTAAAAATTACCTATTTAGTAAGTCAACCTGCATATGGTTTCAGTAAGAGCCCACTCACACTACTGTGACTTGTCATGTGACTTTTGGGGTCCAAAGTCGCATGACAAGTCACCCCCATGTTTCCCAATGGGTACCATTCATATATAAGCGACTTCAAGTCACAGCGACTTCAAAGTAGTTGTAATGTTGTAAATGTGACTTGTGTGCGACTTTGTACAGCAGAAACAATTATCCTTGGCCAAAGCCAAAGTCACACCAAAGTCACACTCATCCAACGTCATGTCAAAGTCGCATCAAGTCGCACTGTAAAGTCTCAAAGAAAATCACAGGATTTTGAAGTCACACAAGTGTGAATGGACCCTCACTAGAATAAACGTGTATTTCTCCTTTGTTGTCTATTAACATCCATATGATATATAGTGAAAAGAGCTAAATGATATTTCTGATGTACACCTGAACCAGCTCTTACTGGTTAAAGCACTTAGTATCATCTGTTTAGAATTAATCAAGAAAACAGTTCCAATACCCATAATACGTTCTTCTAAATGATTGTGTTTGCTTACAAAACCATTTTTGTAGTAACATAATAATTTTGCTGTAATTTTACTTGGACATCTAATATACAGTATGTCCCACATACCATTTTTAGATTTAATCTAGAACCAAATAGACTATGGATAACATTAATATTATTTTTATTTTTATTATTCTTATTAACTATTATTTTAGCTAACTTACCTAGCACATCTACAAAAAAGTGCTTTTCATCACTTCCTGCAATGTTGCTGGCAGTGCAAGTAAAGGATCCAGAGTGTGACAAGGTTGTTTTCAAAATCTTCAGAATTCTTCCTTTTTCTAAAATCTTGATATTTTCACTTTCAATGACCTGCAATAGGATGACAGCTATACAAATGAATTACAGATTGCTCGAGTTACCATTGACAATTTTATGCTGATTAATCACCTTTGTAGAAATGATTTCTGATGCTTGGGGAATATAATGCATAAAACTATCAAGAAGATGAAGATTAAAAGCAATAGAAACCTGCTGGCTAAAACTATACAGAAGTTCAAGGTCCTTTAAGGCCTGTTTTGGCACACAGAAAAAAACGCATTACAAATTCTACTGCTACATAGTATAACTTTACTTCAGAAAATGTATTCACAACAGATCTAGTGACATCACTGTACATTATTTACTTGCTTACAGACCACACAGTCACACAAAATACATTGATGGATCAAAATTAAAATAACAATCATGGTATACAAGGGAGAGGTGCAGCGCTAGCTGAATAAATATACACTTATATACTTGATAAATATACACTAATATAAATCAATAAAAGTGCTAATAGAGTGCAAAACGGTGACTAAATGATGAGTATAGTCCATAGCGTGCTCAAGATCCAAGAGAGTCCTTAAAGAGCTCCAATCCCTGGATTCGTGGATGAGGTGATAAAGGTAAAAATTGCGCACTCACCAGATACGCAATTCAAATGCGCATTCAAAGCTGACAGTTCCAGGGTCCTCATATGGATCTGGTCAGATCTGGTCACAAAAGGCCCTCCGCCACCTGGTAGTGTATTCCACACATAGAAGAAAAGGCCGCTCTGCAGATGTAAAGGACTCCCACCAGAGCCCAAAGAACAAAGGAGGCCAGATAGTGTGATACCTTATAGGCAAGGGGTATTTATTCCCAAAAACACACAATATACAGTATACTTTTTGGGAATAAATACCCCTTGCCTATAAGGTATCACACTATCTGGCCTCCTTTGTTCTTTGGGCTCTGGTGGGAGTCCTTTACATCTGCAGAGCGGCCTTTTCTTCTATGTGTGGAATACACTACCAGGTGGCGGAGGGCCTTTTGTGACCAGATCTGACCAGATCCATATGAGGACCCTGAAATTGTCAGCTTTGAATGCGCATTTGAATTGCGTATCTGGTGAGTGCGCAATTTTTACCTTTATCACCTCATCCACGAATCCAGGGATTGGAGCTCTTTAAGGACTCTCTTGGATCTTGAGCACGCTATGGACTATACTCATCATTTAGTCACCGTTTTGCACTCTATTAGCACTTTTATTGATTTATATTAGTGTATATTTATCAAGTATATAAGTGTATATTTATTCAGCTAGCGCTGCACCTCTCCCTTGTATGCATTTTTGATTATTGAGAAGGTTCATATGGTACCTTTTTGGTGTTCAGCTGCTATTTTCTTATCTCATTTTATTTATTAATTGATTTTATATTAGCTGTTTTAAGCGCTCACTTATTTTGAGATTTACTGTAACAATCATGGTATACCTTACCTGCTCTGTGCAATAGAACCCTTTTTCATGCTACACAAAGACCAGGTTGTTTTGAGACCCTTGGCCTCTTTTCTTCCCAAGGTTTCTTCTTTGCATTTTAAACACAACCTTGTTCCACCATTTCTCTATCCTGATCCTAAACACCCTAAGGATATTTGCTTCTTTTGCCTTGATGCCATATGTGCTCTTTGAATTTATCTCTTATCTACAGCTCCTTTTTAACAGTGCAGCAGGGCTTAAAATTTCGAGTCTAGACCTACTAGCCAGGCACAAGCCTTACTCTCCACCAGTTGCCCCACCCAACCTTGCCCAGGTCCGCCTCCAACCCCACCCCGTCCTGTCCCCCCACCCTGCCCCCAACCACGCCCCCTTAAAGCTTATGAAATTACATTTTTCTTTAGCATAAAGAGTCCAAAATATAAAAAACTGCAATTATAACAGCTTTATTACGTCAATTTAAACATAACAGCAACGGCTTAATAGCAATAGGGTGCAATCAAAATATCACGTTTTATAGCTTTAACCCTGTAGTGAACATTTTGTATTTTTTTTTTGTTTATCTCCTGCATCTTTAAATAGAGACTTTAGTAACTAAAATCTCTTTTAAAAGATCTAAGTTTAGTTTACAGAAGTATAGCATAAGAAAAAGTGCTTATTTTGATGCAAACAAAAATGGAATAATAGTTACTGTTGTATTTTTTATATCCAGCAGAGACCTTAGAGAAGTGTGGCATTAAGAAAAAAGAAAAAAGTGCCTCTTTTGATGGCCAAAAAACATTGCATAAATAAATAACAATAGTAAACATTTTGCATTTTTTATCTCCAGCATCTTATTAAAAGGGAGCTTAGAGAAGTAGTGCATTAAGAAAAAACAAAAAAGTGCTTCTTTAGATGCCAAAAAACATGGCATAACAATAGTAAACATGTGCTAATAGAGCAGCCATGGTTTTCGTTGTACAGCAGGACCAAGACTTGTGTAATACCCTTTTTCTGATGCAAAATACAACTTTGATTGCTGTGTGTGGATTGCATTATATTCAATTAAGAAAAAAAACACCAAAAAATAATTTTTTGGATGACAAAAAGCAGTAGGAAGCCAGTTTCACATCAAGATTTGCAATGGTTTTCGTTGTACAGCAGGACCAAGACTTGTGTAATACCCTTTTTCTGATGCAAAATACCACTTCAATAGCTGTGTGTGGATTGCAATCTATTCCATGAAGAACAAAACACACCAAAAAATGTTTTTTTTTTGGATGACAAATAGCAGTAGGAAGCTAGTTTCACATCAAGATTTGCTATGGTTTTCGTTGTACAGCAGGACCAAGACTTGTGTAATACCCTTTTTCTGATACAAAATACCATGTCAATGGCTGTGTGTGGATTGCATTCTTTTCAATTAAGAAAAAAAACACACCAAAAAAATGATTTTTTTGGATGACAAAAAGCAGTAGGAAGCCAGTTTCACATCAAGATTTGCTATGGTTTTTGTTGTACAGCAGGATCAAGACTTGTGTAACGTCCCCTTTCTGATGAAAGATACCACTTATCAATGGCTGTGTTTGGGTTGTAATCTTTTAGTGGTGGTCCATTAACAGCAATCATCAAAAGATCATCCAAAGTCTCTCGTGTCGGTGATGAACGATAGACCGTCTATATTCTGTTTTGGTAGCTAAAGCCACGTCCACATGAGGTGGTTGTTGGGGGAAGTACAGCACAGAAATTTACCAGAGGGAGTATGTTGCTGAATCTTTCTTTCTGCTGATTCATTCTTTTCACAGTCTCATTAAAAGAGAGTCCATTTTGAATGGAGAGTTTTAGGTGAGCCCACTCTGCTTCTAACTGGTCAATTTTGTCTTCAAACTGATTATCAAAAACATGTTTTTCAATTCTGTGCAACTCAGTCAATCCAAAGTTGAGGATGTGTGCTTTGTCTGGCCAAGACACGCTGTTAAATATATTGAAAGATTGTGCAATATCTGAGGAATGAGGAAAGCCTCAAAATTAAATATCTTTCTGCTTTGGCCAATACAGATTGGCGTATAGACTGAAATTCTCTGTCACCAGCTTGAAGGTTGGTCAGCTGCAGCCCATGTAGTTTTCCATCTTCTGTAAACTTACTAAGAAATTCAAGTTTGTTTTTTCCTTTCCCATCAGAAAGATCCTGAAGAGTTTTAACTGCATGTTCTAGTTTGTTTTTTACCTGACAGATCATAAGTTCCTTGTTCTGAAGACTCTCTGTCAAAGGTTTCAGCTTGCTATAAAAATCGAATAGGAAATGCAAACGTTTCACAAACTTCAGCTGTTTCAGGTCTTTCAGGATGCCTTTAACTTTAGCAGATTCAGATGATCCCTCAGTTGATATCTGCTCAAAATGGCTCACTACTGTCTTCCAGTTTTGCAGAAAAGCATGCAAGGCCTCATCTTTGCTGCATAACCAGCGCACTGTGTGTACATCTTTAATTTTCAAGATTTCCTCACTTAAAGTGTTTGCGAGATCTTTAAGTTGCATAAGGTGTTTTGCTGAGCAATGATATTTGAAAACACGCCGCACCACCTCATCAAATGTTTGTAGGTATGGCATTTCCTTGTAAACATCCAAGATTGCAAGCTGCAAGCGATGAGCCACATAATGTATGCTGATCATCTGTGGGCAGACTTTTTTCAACTGGACTGCTCAACCTGACTTGTGGCCAAGCATGCTTGCAGATATGCAGTGCTAGATATAGATAAATAAAGACTATGAATAGTAACTGATATGTAAATGCCAAATAGCATAATAATGTCCACAAAAGGTTATAATGTGCTTGTTAATCCACAGCTGACAGTGCTGCAACAGTCAAAGGACCAAGTAATGCAAAATAACACTCGATGTTCAGTGATAAATAATTTCAGGTGTGAAGTTGTGGTACAATAATGCACTTACCAGAAGTACATACAAACTGAGCGTTGTATGTATATACAATCCATAGTGGCATCCAGGTCTGGTCATCGGTTATGGCGACATCCGGAGTTGTGGCAGACTCTCAGGAATGATGTGATTCACACTTGGGGGGGTCACCTCAAATCCACCGGTAGGTCCAATGTCGTTCAGACTCCTGATGATGCTCTTCAAAATGCTCCACCTTGAAAGGCTCACATAGAAACGAGCCAGGGGTCAAAGTGGTACCAATAGTGTAATATTGCTTTATTGAAAGTAAAGGATCCAAAATAAAATATATTGCACTCACATGAATATAATTTGTATGGCCATCAGGCCTTCCTCATAGGCTCATAAAGATACTAGGGCGTCAAATTGAAGGATTCCCCTGACATGTTTTGTGCGACCAGCACGTTCTCAAAGGGGTGAATCCATTCAAAAAGACGCCAGTTAAATATACCCAGCTGCGCATGCGCAGAAGCCGCCACGCGCAGCTCAACACAACTGTGCATGCGCAAGTGACGTCACACGCCGCAGTCACTAATAGTCAGCGCGCACGAGAGAGAGCGTGTCACCGGCCACATCGCCTCTGCAGACGCCGCTCCCCCGCTGGCCAATGCGCATGCGCGGGTGAGTGGGAACAAGACAAAAACACATCATTCAGCTAATAGGAACAAGTATTGGCGTGACTAGGATTTTCATCCTTAAACAAGTCAACAATAATGACTAAGTTTTTTCACTCATATAAACGGTAAATGCATGTAAAACAGAGCATATTGTGCTCAATGACAGATATGTCTTTTTGTTGAAGTCTTTAACACAGGCAAATCACAGTTAGTAATTTGTACAGATATTCTACACCCTATATGGTAGAAAAAAATTGCCATCTGAACACCCGGACTGGCCCTAAATGGTAGACACCCTTGAAGTATATATCAAACATTTGTGAATATTAGAAAGTATAAAATCAACATTTAAATAAATTAGTATAAGGTATGAAACATATAGAATAGCTTAGAATCCGTCCATACATATATCAATCCAGAACATATTAAAATACACAATGGGGAGACCAGATAAGCCACGCGCACGGCTGGGTATATTTAACTCGCGTCTTTTTGAATGGATTCACCCCTTTGAGAACGTGCTGGTCGCACAAAACATGTCAGGGGAATCCTTCAATTTGACGCCCTAGTAACTTTATGAGCCTATGAGGAAGGCCTGATGGCCATACAAATTATATTCATGTGAGTGCAATATATTTTATTTTGGATCCTTTACTTTCAATAAAGCAATATTACACTATTGGTACCACTTTGACCCCTGGCTTGTTTCTTTGCGAGCCTTTCAAGGTGGAGCATTTTGAAGAGCATCATCAGGAGTATGGACGACGTTGGACCTACCGGAGGATTTGAGGTGACCCCCCCCAAGTGTGAATCACATCATTCCTGAGAGTCTGCCAAAACACCAGATGTTGCCATAACCGATGACCAGACCTGGATGCCACTATGGATTGTATATACATACAACGCTCAGTTTGTATGTACTTCTGGTAAGTGCATTATTGTACCACAACTTCACGCCAGAAAGTATTTATCACAGAACATCGAGTGTTATTTTGCATTACTTGGTCCTTTGACTGTTGCAACACTGTCAGCTGTGGATTAACAAGCACATTATCACCTTTTGTGGACATTATTACGCTATTTGGCATTTATATATCAGTTACTATTCATAGTCTTTATTTATCTATATCTAGCGCTGCATATCTGTTTTACCAATTGTTACTGAGGTGCTGAGGATTGCCTTTATATGTTAGCAGCTCCCCATCGTTTTCATTTATCTTTGCCATTTATATTGGTTTGTGCTTGTTTATCCATTTATTATAAGCATGCTTGCAGCTCCATCCATTCCCAAGCCTGCAACCCATGAAGAGCCTCTGTAATTAAGATGCAAATTATCCATAAAAGCAGTCAATCCTTTGAAATAACCTTTGGCAGTAGCATTTTCTAGCGCAAATGTACCCAAAAAAATCTTCCTTGAGGTCTCTTTCTAAAACATAACGGACATAAATGTTTGCATGTTCAGTGTAGGTTCGATGTGTAGATCCGTCTATCATGATGCCAACAAAAGGTGACTTTTTAATGTTTGCCACAAGACTTTCTCTGAATATTCTTGCAATGAAATTAGTGAATTGTTTGCATTGAACATTACTTCCAAATTTCTGCAGAACTGGCACATCTAGTTTGGCACTCAATGTTACTAAATCAGAGAAATCTAGAAATGGCTTTTCACATTTAGCTACATAATAAGCAATATTAAACGTGTGTGTCATGTGCTGAAACATTGCTGCGTCCATTTTTCTGCTACACATAGCTAAAGGTCTTTCTTCAGGGTTGTCTCTAGCCTTTGCCTTATCAATATTCTCTTTGTGTTTATTACATTTGTCATGCCATACAAAAGTTTCCCTTTTAACTGGAGCTTTTACTCCATTTGCCCATTTTTCATCTGAAATTTGGTGAGAACCGACTGCAAACTTTACATATAACTGTATCATTTTCCTTGGAGTAAGCAAGCCATGAAAACTGATCCAGCCAATGTGTACTAAAACAGCAATTTTTCACGGTCTTTCCAGCATCACCACCATTTGTCTTTTTGGTTATTACGGCAGTGGCAGTTTGTGGCAAACTACAACTAGCAACTGAATTATCTATTGATTCATTCTCTTTTTCTATAGGGTTTGACTGGGACTCGACAATAGTAGGATGATCTTTTTCTGTAAAAAAAAAATCTTTTAGTTTGCTCTGTTTCATGTTGCAGTGTAAACAAGGAGACCAAAAAAAAAAAAAGGAAATACTCACAGGCATGAGATATGGATTGAATACTGGAAATTAGGACCACTTTTTTGTATTATGTCTGGGCTGCCACAGATGACTCAGGCTGAGGAAGATCCTCCATGACATGTGATCATGCTACTTGCACTGTCAAGGCCGGTCTTGGCTGCCTATAGGCCTTTCTGCTGGCTGAGTCTATTAAACTCTGGTCTGCTGGCTGGCTTGATTAATGGCTGGCTTGATTGATGGCTGGCTTGATTGATGGCTGGCTGGCTTGATTGATGGCTGGTCTGATTGATGGCCTGACTAAAGTCTGGTCTGCTGGCTGGTCTGATTGATGGCCTGCTTAAAAGGCTGGTCTGCTTGAAGGCAGATTACCGGCAGGTCATCTGAGCGGCAGTTCAAATTAACGGCAGGTAAGATTAACGGCAGTTCAGCTCAACGGCAGTTCAGCTCAACGGCAGTTCAGCTCAACAGCAGTCAGTTCAGATTAAACAAGGCAGTTCAGCTCAACGGCAGTTCAGATCAAAGGCAGTTCAGATCAAAGGCAGTTCAGATCAAAGGCAGTTCAGATCAAAGGCAGTTCAGATCAAAGGCAGTTCATATTAAAGGCAGTTCATATTAATGGCAGTTCAGATTAACGGCAGTTCAGATTAAACAAGGTAGTTCAGTTTAACAGCAGTTCAGCTCAATGGCAGTTCAGCTCAACGGCAGTTCAGATCAACGGCAGTTCAGATTAAACAAGACAGTTCAGATTAAACAAGGCAGTTCAGCTCATCGCAGTTCAGATTAAACAAGGCAGTTCAACTCAACGGCAGTTCAGATTAAACAAGGCAGTTCAGCTCAACGGCAGTTCAGATTAAACAAGGCAGTTCAGCTCAATGGCAGTTCAGATCAAAGGCAGTTCTGATCAAAGACAGTTCAGATTAACGGCAGTTCAGATTAACGGCAGTTCAGATTAAACAAGGCAGTTCAGTTTAACAGCAGTTCAGTTTAAAGGCAGTTCAGCTCAACAGCAGTTCAGCTCAACGGCAGTTCAGCTCAACGGCAGGTCAGCTCAATGGCAGGTCAGATTAAACAAGGCAGGTCAGCTCAACGGCAGTTCAGATTAAACAAGGCAGTTCAGCTCAACGGCAGGTCAGCTCAACGACAGGTCAGCTCAACGGCAGTTCAGATTAAACAAGGCAGTTCAGCTCATTGGCAGTTCAGATTAAAGGCAGTTCAGATCAATGGCAGTTCAGCTTAATGGCAGGTCAGATTAAACAAGGCAGTTCAGCTCAACAGCAGTTCAGCTCAATGGCAGTTCAGCTCAACGGCAGTTCACATTAACAGCAGTTCAGATTAACAGCAGTTCACATAAACGGAAGTTCAGATCAATGGCAGTTGCTCAACTCAACGGCAGTTGTTCAGCCCAACGGCAGTTGTTCAGCCCAACGGCAGTTGAGCTCAATGGCAGATCAGCTCAACGGCAGTTCAGCTTAATGCCACTTCAGATTAACGCCACTTCAGATTAACGGCAGTTCAGATTAAAGGCAGTTCAGATTAAAGGCAGTTCAGATTAAAGGCAGTTCAGAATAAAGGCAGTTCAGAATAAAGGCTAGCCTGATTGAAGGCTGGTCTGCTTGAAGGCTCCTCTGGTGGCTCGGTGTGTCTGCTGGCTGGGCTGCCTTTCAGGACCAGGGCGGAGCACAGCTGCTTGCTTGGTGGGTCTCTCCACGCATTACAATTGTGAGGGACCAATTGCGACCCTAGGAAAATAAACAGGGTGCATATAAGGTATCACAGTCAAAACTGGGAGGGCACTGATAACTTTCACCACTACCATATGAGGATGTGTTCCTATGCATAGTCAGCTACCAATTTTATTTTTATTTTAAATTAAATTTGTAACTGATTGTGCATAGGTGTGTTCTTTTTTTTTCTTTTCTTTTTTACTTTTTGAAATATTTGGCACCAGAGAGCTGCACTAAAATGGCGTGGTTGTTTTTTTTTTAACGTTGTTGGTGTTTTTTTTTTTACTCTTTTCTAAATCATTTTGCCCCCAGAGCGCAGCACAAAAAATGTCATTTACCTTAAGCTGGCAGGTGTAGTGATGCGCACCATTGGCGGGTCTCTCCTTCACGTGTCCCCCACGCCGGTGTAGAGCAGGCATCTCCTTGTGTCCCCCAAGGCGGTGTAGAGCGGGTCTCTCCTCATGTTCCCCAAGGCGGTGTAGAGCGGGCCTCTCCTCGTGTCCCCCAAGGTGGTGTAGAGTGGACCTTGTGTTCCCCAAGTGGTGTAGAGCAGGCCTCGTGTACCCCAAGGCAGTGTAGAGCGGGCCTCATGTCCTCCAAGGTGGTGTAGAGTGGGCCTCGTGTCCCCCAAGGTGGTGTAGAGCAGTCCTCGTGTCCCCCAAGGTGGTGTAGAGTGGGCCTCGTGTCCCCCAAGGCAGTGGAGAGCGGGCCTCATGTCCCCCAAGGCAGTGGAGAGTGGGCCTCTCCTTGTGTCCCCCAAGGTGGTGTAGAGCGGGCCTCGTGTCCCCCAAGGTGGTGTAGAGCAGTCCTCGTGTCCCCCAAGGTGGTGTAGAGTGGGCCTTGTGTCCTCCAAGGCAGTGGAGAGCGGGCCTCATGTCCCCCAAGGCAGTGGAGAGTGGGCCTCTCCTCGTGTCCTCCAAGGCGGTGGAGAGCGGGCCTCTCCTCGCGTCCCCCAAGGCAGTGGAGAGCGGGCCTCTCCTCGTGTCCCCCATGGCGGGGGAGAGCGGACCTCTCCTCAAGTCCCCCACGGCGGTGGAGAGGGTATCTCCTCTCAGAGGAGGTGAGTAGACCTCTCCTGTACCTGTCCCCTCAGCGGCGCTGCAAGTGTAATGGCAGTGCCGAAGAAACCGTAAACCGGAAGTTGGAAATCGGAACTCAGCTTCACAATGAGGCTTGGAGCGCAGGTGCAGCTGCTCCATCCATCATCTGTGCTTGCCGCTCGCCACACAAGAATTTCTCCTTGCATTTGGCGAGCGGGCGAGCGGCTTTTTCAAGCCCTGCTTTATAGTATTTTCAGCATCAGGCAACTATTTCTCAGATTTGCAAGGTGGCCACCTAGTCTTCTGTTCACAGATGAACGTTCAGGCCACAATTGATGCTGAGAGTCATTTGGTCATAAGGTTCTTCCAGTGGCTCTGTAGGCTCTGTCGAACCAGTTAACTTGTTGGTTGTTGTGGCAGAGTAAGCCTTTTTTTACAATGTTGCACACCCCTCATTTGAACTCCTTTAGATAAGATGTAAAAAATTGGATTTTTGACTTATTAAAAAAAATCATTTTCTTGGAGTACATTTTGGGGCAGAGGACCATACAGTCTTATGATCTACTCCTACTACTGCTTGCTAACAAAACTGAAGCATGCTTGGAGTGGTTATGCTGGGGTATCCTTACAGCTTTGTTTTGCTGGT